>NC_060163.1:25981713-26008882 GCF_021292245.1 Micropterus dolomieu | reverse complement strand
CGGAAGGTGACGTCTTAGTGTATTACCAACAGTAACCTTGGAAACGGTGGTCCCAGCTCTTTTCAGGTCATTGACCAGCTCCTCCCGTGTAGTTCTGGACTGATTTCTCACCTTTCTTAGGATCATTGAGACCCCACGAGGTGAGATCTTGCATGGAGCCCCAGTCCGAGGGAGACTGACATTGTCATGTTTAGCTTCTTCCATTTTCTAATGATTGCTCCAACAGTGGACCTTTTTTCACCAAGCTGCTTGGCAATTTCCCCGTAGCCCTTTCCAGCCTTGTGGAGGTGTACAATTTTGTCTCTAGTGTCTTTGGACAGCTCTTTGGTCTTGGCCGTGTTAGTAGTTGGATTCTTACTGATTGTATGGGGTGGACAGGTGTCTTTATGCAGCCAACGACCTCAAACAGGTGCATCTAATTTAGGATAATAAATGGAGTGCAGGTGGACATTTTGAAGGCAGACTAACAGGTCTTTGAGAGTCAGAATTCTAGCTGATAGACAGGTGTTCAAATACTTATTTGCAGCTGTATCATACAAATAAATAGTTAAAAAATCATACATTGTGATTTCTGGATTTTGTTTTTTTGATTATGTCTCTCACAGTGGACATGCACCTACGATGACAATTTCAGACCCCTGCATGATTTCTAAGTGGGAGAACTTGCAAAATAGCAGGCTGTTCAAATACTTATTTTCCTCACTGTATATAAAGCCAGCCCAGATCAAAACAGGCAAAAAAGGCTCTTTCCCTTCTATTCTTCAACACTCTATTCAACAGTTGACGGTCGACTGCTACAGCACCACAAACCGCGGGGACAAGACAATTAACCTGCTAATAATTTATTTCCCCTCAGTCCCAGACACCTTTAGGTCAAATTAAAGTCATGGATTTTAATCTTTATGTGGACAAAACATGAAATGAGCAGCGGACCAATGTAGAAGACTACTGCAGGGAAGAAGAGTAAAAATAGTCCGAGGCAGAGGGATACGGTGAGATGAATAAATAACAGGCAGGCTAACAAGAAGAAAAGGAATAAAAACCAAGGTTTAAAGAATTAATCTTTGATTCTGGTGTGTTATAAATCCTTCTTATGCTGCTAATTTAAACTTAAATCGTCTTCAGGCAGCAGGTTTCACAGGTTGATAAAGCTTATAGTTAGGGCTGGCTCAGGTGAGTCCTGAACCAGCCCTTAGTTATGCTGCTATAGGCCTAGACTGCCGGGGGATTTCCCATGATGCACTGAGCTCCTCTTTCTCTCCATCTGTATGCAACCTCATCCCATTACTGCATGTTACTAACTCGACTTCTTTCCCTTTCCCGTAGTCTTGTGCTTTCTTGTCCCTCTCCTCCGATTGCTTTCTGCAGGTGTTTCTGGCTCTGGAGCTGTGTACAGTTATTATTACAAGTCTTATTATTATTATTATCATTAATATTACTACAATTATCAGCACCATTGTTTATTTTCCAACTGTACCACAACTACTTTCTCTTTTTGGATGCCCCCCTCTTTCCCTTACCCCCAACCAGTCGAGGAAGATGGCCGCCCACCCTGACTCACGGTTCTATTAGACGTTTCTCTACCACCTAAAAGGAAGCTTTGCCTTGCCAGGTGTCGCCAGGTGCTCATGGTGGGAACTCTTTGGTCTCTGTAAATAATATTACCTGTATGTCCTCGGTATGGAAAGTGTAATGAGATGACTTTGGTTATGGACTGGCGGTAAATAAATAAAATGAATTTATCCAGAGGTGAATATGCTGTACCAACAGAACAACAACAGAAACATTTTGGTGGAGCAACAGCAGCTAATAATCTAATAAACACATCAAACATCATCAGGCTAAAATGAACAAAAACATGACGAGGCGTCTGACTCTTGAGGATTCAAATCAAAGACTGCTCTGGTTATACTTTGGCCAGATGGAATAAGTCGACCCCTCTAACTGGACACGTCGACACGGAAGCTCCGCTTTAATCTTGAGAAGCTGACCCTTGTTGACCCTTTTGTCTCTGCTCGCCTGCCATGTCTTGTGCAGAGTTTTGCATGTTTATTTACAGCATTGTATGTTGAAATGTATATTGCAATAGGCTGTATATTAGCTTACTGGAAGAAAGCTGGTGGTTCTATGTAAAATCAGAGGGTGAGCACCCCCATATCGCCAAAATGGAATGATCCTCACTTTGCTGCGAAGCTTCGACTGTGAGATTGACAGTCGAATCAGGCTCCGCCCATCGGATCTTCAATTATTCGGGGTCAGCAATCAAACACTGTAATCATGTTGGACTCTTGAACCGCCCGCTGGGGATCAAACTATGACTTTGGGCTGTGCTGCTAGGTGACATAACAGAGGCGTTCTTAAACACATACACATGTATAAGTGTGTTTAATTCCAACATTTCAACACTTTCTGGCATTTCCTGCGATTGACATCGACCTGTGAGCCAATCTTTAGAAAAAAATTTGAGAGTCACGGAAAGAGCAAAACAAACTAAAGAAGTCCTGAGCGCTGATCTGAAGGCCTCCAGCCCTGCACGAGGAAACGTGATTAAAGCCTGTATTTCCGATCGCTTACTTCTCCATTAGGGAGATTAATGAGGGCCGTGCAGGCTGGGGACGCCAACTCCACTGTGAAAAATGATGCTATTACCTTTTCGGGATGAAAAAGGTGTGTGTGTGTGTGTGTGTGTGTGTTTTAGAAACTCTTCATGGCGTACTTTTCACTGGTGCTGTCAGAGGAAGATTTCAAAAACATGTTTGTGTACTTTGTGTATGTGTGTGTGTCACTGTACATCAATTAGTGTGTGTACATGCTCCTGTGAGGTGTAGCTGTGTGTGTGGGCTGGGCGGGGTGGAGTAGAGACGTCAATCAATCCATCGTTTATTTGACAGATATTTTAAATGCAAAGTTCCTCTACAAGAAATCAACACACATCAGTCTGTGACAGACTGCTCACAAGCCTGTAGGTAAGTGTTTGTGTGTATGTTACACTGTAGTCTGCAGATAACAGTATAAATGCTCTCTGGTTGGTTATAATAAGACATGTTAAAGTGAATGTCCAGGGCTGGACGCTTGAGGTCATCTCCATACCAGCTTCTAGTAAGGTGCCCGTTAGAGCCATTTTGGCAAATGTTGTTATTTGGTGAATTGTTCTTATTTTCTTAATTGTCTCTTTTTTGTAATTGTTGATTGAGTTGTGGGCAGTACTGCACAAAAACAAACACATGGAGCAGAATGTGGAGAGATCTGCAAGACGGATCGTAACAAGTTTTTGCCCGGGTATTTGCTGAACAGGTTTGACTGTTTCTGAAGTTGTGGACAGCACTGGGCAGGTAATGGACCAAGTCTTTTGTAAATCTGGATTAAAAAGGTTCACTTAAACATTTCCTTGACTCTTGTTAATTCTTAAGTACATTGGGTACAAATGGATTATGGATATTTGGACAGAAGTAAAGTGGACATGAGTCAGGTTAAGATAGACTACTTGCAGATAAGTGGTCTAGGACTGTCATAGTAAAATGGCCAAGATTGTGTATTATTTTATGGCCCTATCACTGGTTAACAGATCATTCTTTACTACTTTATAATACTACATTGCCTCAGTTGCTAAATGCTAATGTTGCTTAATGTCTACTGGATGTGTGCAACATGACATTTTTCCAGTGATAATAGGCCTATGTGACTGTTGTCTTTTCAGCTTTTCTTTTCTTGTAATAATCCAGATAAAAAAAAGTTAATGCTTTATAACTAATCTATAAGGCATTAGCAAACTATTTTACCAACGTTAGTAAAGTAATTAGTTACAGCTTATAAATGCTTTAAAAGGGGGTCTTACTAGAAAGTGGAGCGGCTTTATTTCACCATGCAGGGGGTTTTCCCAAATATACTGTTTAACCGAACAGATGAAAAAGAATAAAAGGAGAAAGTTTTGTGGAAGTGTTTCTAAAATCGTGGTTCCCACCGTGTCCACTGCAGACGCCTGTATTGTGTGCGATCAGAGTCACAGCAGCAACATAAAAGCTGGAAGAAAATAATGTAAACTACCTGTTTCAGCAGTTCATAGTTTATTTATTCCTGTAATGTATTATTCTCTATTCTTAGAAGTTATATTATTATTCTTAGTTTATTAGCTGGGTGTTTGGAAAAGAGAAGACCTGCTCCACTCTCCAGAGATTGAGTCAAAGGTCAGGATCACCATTACCTCCATCCTTCTATGGCTGAATTCAGACCAAATCAGGCATAGCGTCGATTAGCGGCAGGGTTGTGTGGCGCTGTGCGGGGGGAGTGGGTGTATCTGTGCTTAGAACTTAATGGCTGTGAAAGAATATGAAAATGTCTTGCTGTGAGCGCTCCCTTCTCCTCAGTCACGGTCCAGATCGCCTGACCACTGCTGTCTCTCTAACAAATGAACAGTATCCCAGTTTTTCAGCATAGACTGTTTTTCAGCATAGACTGTTTTTCAGCATTCACAGACGCTGAAGCTGAAGGTGGGCACACAAAATAAACCAAGAGAGGACGTGGCTGTGAGAGTATCATCGTTTGGTTCATGAACTCCACCTGCGTAGTGCCCTGTGATATTTCAGGCTGAATGTGGAGCAGTATGATTGGTCCAATTCTGTCGTCAGGTTGTGTTTCTCCAAAAGTTTATTCTGTTTTAACTTTTTGCCGCTGGTCGTGCGTTTTTTTTTAGCATCTCCTAAACAGACTACCTTCATCTCAAATGAATAAGAGGACGGGCGTTTTACACAGCAACTCCTCATTCTGTCTGAATTCAGCCTATTCATCCGCCCTCACATCTTCCTTTCCAACAGCGAACTCTGTGAACCTAATTATTAAGCTCCTCAATCAAGGCTGACTGCAGCGGTACAGAGATGATTATCATACATCATTATTATTGTGTGTGTGACCTCAAAAAAAAGAGTCTCAAACACAAAATGTAGCTGCTTTTTTCCATCATTTTGATGATAATTAAGATAGCAGGGAAACGTTTTAAGTAAAATCACATTTGTTTCATAAAACAAAGTACAGTTTTATAGTTTAAACATCTCATTTTAAGATGAATTGTCCTGCAAATATTAACTACAGAGGAATTAATACACACATTCAAATGTTAGATATAAACTTTCAAATCCTATTTAGACTTAGTAGTTTCAGTTTGATGAATTGTAAATGTTATTTTGTAGAAAAGGGAACTACTCTCAAACAAATACACACACACACACAGATATATACTTTGGATGAACACAAACCTGATGGACTGCAAGAAAAGATTATCCAGATCAGTGTGTTGATGTTAAAGATAGCCTTGTGTGCTTAGCAAGGACGAACACGAGGGAGCCAAGGGTCACGTTCAGCAGCCAGCTCATTGTCTGACCCCCGAGGTGTTGCACTGGTGAATGAATGGCTAGGTGGGCTTTTAAAAAATAAGCCTCCATTCAACCTGCAGACTATCATCCAGCAGCAGCAGCCTCCTGAAAGGAGCATGCTTTATCCAACGTGAAAAGGTAAATGTGTTCTCAGGCTGAAAAACACGTCCTGGTTATTGAAATTATCAAAGAAAGGGAAAAAAAACATGTGCTAGGTGTGAAAATAATCATATCAAAAAAAATTCTAAAAAGGCCAGGACGTTGAAAAAAAGAACAAAAAACAGAAAGTTGAATTTTGAGAAAATGGGAAAGAAGAGACACTGCCTGCTTCCTGAAAGATTATAAGAGAGAAATAAAATGGAGGACGGGAAGGACAACAATGAAGATGTACAATGAAAGACAGCAAAACCAAAGAAACGGTGTCAGAGCAAGACGTTCAACAAGACGAAGAGTCAACGTCAGGGTCAGGACTTCAAACTGATCTCTGGAAATACATATATTTATCTGGACGACAACTGCGGTTTGAAAGAAAAAAAGAGAACACAAAAAGATTTTTTCTTTCTCATGTGCAAACAAACAATCTGTGTTTTAATCCATTTCACATTGAATTTATTTTCTATTTAAGCAGGGAGCTGTTTTACAGGAGAAACCTGGCCAAATAACAGCATAACATAGGTTTCACATAGAGATATAAGAAGACATATCATTAATTAAAAAAACACAAGAGAGAGAAAATTAGACTATTTAAACTATTTTAAACATCCTTGTTTTCATTACTTATTCACAAGGTGTGGCTGGGGTTAAAGACGGATTGAAACAGTGATTGTGAAAATCTGTTTGACAAAGCAAATTTAAAATGACCTGACAAAGGAGTATAAATAAACCACTGCCTGTGGGCATGTTAACCTCTGCTCTTCAACCAACACAACAACCACTGATGGAAAATAAATCCATTTTATGATGTGACAACACCTTGGTTTGGGTTACAATTACTACTAAATTAAATTTAAGGGAGATTTGTCATCATGGATAAAATCATAAAGACATGGTTAAGGTTAAAGAACAACCACGGCTTCCAAAAGAAACAATGACTGTTGGTAGGAAAAGAGGGCGCAAACACCGGCCCATCGATCTACCTCGAGCTCCTTTGCCTTCCGTTATAATTGAGGCACTTCCTCCAACATCTGATGCTGCCATTCTTCCTTGGAGGACAGTGTTAACAATGCCCCCGTGCACAAACTCAGGTGCATAAAGAGATGGTTTTCATAGTCCAAGAAATGGAATATTTCCATTTGGAGCACTGGTGTAGCTATGAAAAACGTTTAGTCTGTTGATTAAGGATTTAATTTAGTGTTACATTATGTAGCTTCAATTAAGAGCTGGAAGAAACTGCTGACACAATGCTAAGGCTGCCCGTTAATAGCAGAATAAACAGGTAGTCAATGAGTAGAGCCTTAGCCTATCAAGTTTTCATTGATCAGTTAGCAATGCCCCCGTGCACAAACTCAAACCCAGACACCTTTAGGAGGAACTGGAACGCCGACAGAGAACCAGAACTTTCAGCCCGTTCTCATTCCCAGAGCTTCACGTCTTCTGGCGCACATGGCACCCTTTTGCATCATAGTTCAACGCACAGGTGGAAACCCTTTAGCACCCTTGTTCAACACTAAAAAGCGCTACTATAAATAACACAAAAGTCCGAGTAAGGAGCTGGCATTGGACAAAAAAAAGACTTTCACCCAGGAGACCAGAGTTCGTTTCCTGTGTGGAACAAAAAGTCAACGCTGATTCCTTTTAATGATGTTACGTTACTTACGTAAGTAGCGCTACTGAACTTAAGTCATGTAGGTATTTTAAATGAAACCATGTAACCAAGTAGTTTTGGTGCCTAAATCTAACCAAATTGCGAGGTTTCACAACTTTAACCACTAGTCATATTTTAAACGTCTAACCGGATGTTGTATATTTATTCTGGCTGATTTGATTGTGGAGCCCTACAAAAACAACCCTAAAGGGTACCCAGGGCGACGCCAAGAGGTCTCGACAAAGGTGCCCTGGGTGTTCATGTTCAACTATGGCTGTAATGTTCTGGTGTCCATATACTTTTGGGCAGGTGGCTCCCGATGGTGAGTATGTGTGAATGATTATCTTTCATCTGATGAGCAGTTGGCACCTTGCGTGGCAGCCTCTGCCATTGATATGTGTGAATGGGGTGAATGTGACATGTAGCGTGAAGTGCTTTGAGTGGTCGGCAGACTAGAAAGGCGCTTTTTAATTTCCTTTTCATGTATAGACAAAATCATCCATCCCTTATTAACTGCCATGATAATAAAGTGTTGGAATGGAAGCCAGACCAGATGTTCTGAGGCCATCATCATTATAGTTTTTTCACCTGGAAATAATTTGTATGCTAGACTTTTACTGACTTCAGCACAGGCAGCCTGAGCAGATAATTACAGTACGCCTCCAGAGCAGAAAATCACCTCAGTGTACTGCTGACAAATCTCTTACATGCATGTCAGGCATGTAACATGCAATACCAATAAAGCAACGCAGGTTGGTTTGATTGTGATCTCTCGCTGCGAGGAGACTCAAGGTGAGACTATATGAGCCTAATTTGTTTAATGACATGCACAGTGCCAGATGACAGCTGAACCGAGAGTGAAGTCACTGCAGATTCACACGGATCTGCGATTCACACATGCATTTTAAATGCTTTTCACACTGCAGACGGACGGAGAACGGATGTCTGTGAGATTGAAATCAGTGAACTGAGAGTGACTGCAAATTGAAAACGGAGGGAGGAGGCGCAGAAGAAGAAAAGAAGAGCAGGCAGCCGGGGCTGCAGCTCCGCTCACTTTCTGCAGACTGTTAACGGGCTGCTGGACGCTGCAGTTTGAAGGAGGCAGCGTTCCCAACGGTCAGGAAGGTTTGACAGTTGTTATTACAGACGACAGCACTGAGGAATCAGTGAATTTTCAGGGGAAATCTGAACATATCTGTGAATTTGAAAAACTGGTTGCATCAGTTGGCTGTTGTGGTTTACCTGACTCTCTGCTGTCTCTCCGAGCTTTACTGAGCAGCAAAACTGACAAACTAAAGATCTGCTTACTTATCTGATACTAGCCTGGATTACATTGCCTAGAAAACACATTACCACACCACAGACTTCAGCTTTTTGCTATTACACTAAAACAACACGGAGGTACTCTAATTATGTTTTTTAGACACAGATGAGCAGAAACTGAAAATCAATTAGTCCCAGTTCATCTGAATTGTGTACAAATGTAGAATCTGAACCACTTACAGAGTGCCGACCTCAAGGACAGGGATGCTTACGGATGACATATAAAAAAACAAATCTCACAAGAAAGTGATGTAGTTTGTATGTTTCATGTCACTGTCATGTCACAGTTGGCATTCAACCTTTTCTGGGCTTGTAACCCAACAATCCAGATGCGACCACTTTAAGCAAGCTTTTGTAGTACAGAGAGGCCTGAGGATGTAAAACTATTCATCGTTTCTCAAGAACAAAGCTGAGACAAGAGAAATGTCTTTATGAACCACTGGTTTATGGAACGATACACACAAACACATTCATGAGAAAGTGCTAAACTCTGAACATGGAATAAATATTTTTGACATGGATCAAAATAGGAAGACGATGAATTCATCAGAGCAGTCTTTCTCCTCCAACCTTGATTTAAAGGTCATACGGGCGAGGGATGTGAGACTCGTTTACCTTCCCTTCTGGTTCTGGGACTTGATTCCACAAACAAGCCTGAGTCTGTCATCTTTGAACTATACACTAGAGTAAAAAAGAAAGGAAGCATCAGAGCCAAAGAGAGAGGAAGAGCCGGCAGAGGAAAGTTTGAGAGTGTGAAAGAGAGAATATGGGATGAGACAGAGAGAGAGTGAGGGTTTGTCATTGTGTGTGATTGCCAGTCAGCGGTGCAGCAGCCATCTGGCTTATGGGTAAACAAAAGCAATGATTAGAGTCCTGCTAACATCACTAATGACACCGGGACACTCAGCACGCCACATCGTGTGTGTGTGTGTGTGTGTTTCTTAATGTGAGATAAAGTAAGATTAGGAGAGAAAGACAGCAAAGCAAAACACAAAAAAGTCAAATGAAACTAGAAGAAAACACGGATATTAAAGGTGAAAGAAAGTGAATGTAAGGAGAAAGTAGGGAAGTTAGGAAGGAGCACATGCTAAACTCAACTTGAAAACTCTTAACAAGCAGCTGCCTGTCGGTGGGTCATTACAAATTCATGCTGTGCAGCCAAAGTTTTTTCAAACCCACATAACTTTATTTCAGATTCGAGTGGAGATCTCAAAGTCTCCACAGATACCAAATATGCAGGGCTAGATTTGAGGGGAATGTGTTTAAAATGATGGAGAAGTTATCTGAAATATTTCCGTTTGGAGGACTGGTGCAGTCAAAACCAAAGAGTATTCGTCTTAAAAATTAAATTTAGTGTCAACATCACGCAGCTTTAATTAAGAGCTGGAACAAACATACACAATGCTAGGGCTGGTTAAATGTCGAGTAAACTGTTAGCTGATGAGAGGAGTCATAACTGATGAAGTTTTCATTGGTAAGTTAGTCGTAGAAAAAAAACCCCTCAAATACCAGTCAGGAAGCTGCGTCCTAATGTTCAGGGCCGGGATTGTTGCAACACAGACCTTTTCTCTTGTAACACAGAAGTCACTTACTGGCGTTGGTGCCATTGATCTTATTATACATCCACGGTCATGGAAGTATTATTACCGTAAAACTTCAATTAATAGCCGAGTTCCAAACAGCCGCCTGCCCCGTCTCCTGGCCTTCTGTGGGAACATATTTTGACAAAAAGCGCAGGTTCTAAGCTGCTTCTAATCTGATCAGATCGTTAATACAAATATTAATGTTTAATATGTCAGTGTGGACATGCTGCACATCGTTAGATTCTCCACAATTCAGTCGTTCGGTTCATTTAACGGAAACCAAAGTCAAATTCTTATAGATTTACCGCTGTAACCTGCATGGTTCAAGAGATGAAAAGTGCCGACTTTCTTTACCTTTGAAGCGCTCGTTAAGTCCGAATGTTCCTGATTATTTATCTTCCTTCAGTCTGTGAGGGTCCACTGATCAAAAGAATCAAAACAGCTTTTCATAAAAATGAATCCAAGTAGTGAATCCTGTCATGTGAAGTCCATCGCTCTCTGTCTGCTGACTGCTGCCTCACTTCTCTCATCCTGCACCCTGTTGTTGTTTTCGTTACGTTCCTGCCTTCAAAATAAAAGCGCATAAGTCCTCTGTCAGAGCTAGATCAAATGAATGACGTCTGTTTGATAGTTTTATAATTTTTATACAAGTAATATTATGTTTGAAACAAATGAACTCTTTCATAGTAGCCTATTTCAGTTTTGGGCAAGAGGCCTGTCCCAAATATAGACAGGGTCAATTCAGTGATTTTAGCAAATAAAAGCCCGGGCTATTAATCAAAGTTTTACAGTACACATGGCACTGCTTCTAACTTTAGGCTCTGCCATTAGCTAGTTAGCGCTCCCATTAGCGGACTCTGCCCTGACTGGCAGCTTGGAGTACCGGGGGGAGTGTGTTTGTTAATATCGTTAGTACAGGAGCTTTGGACCGCCATGAGGAAGAGGGAGTCGTTAGTTTGACAGCAGGGAATACAGTATGGAGGTGATTTATAGCGGCTCCAACCAGGACTCTTACTCCGGGTTCAGGCGGGAAAACCGCGAGTTTGTAAAAAGTTAATTTGCAAGTAACACTATAGATCATCCATCTGTAAATTAACAAAATGTTCAGTCTCCATGCTGGTTTTTCATTACCACTTGTCATTAAGGGCCCATTATTACAGATTTGTATTTCCTTAATGTAGCACAGTGTTGACAAGGTTACTGTTGATGAGTATATCCCAAATATGTTTTGTAGCACTTTACAGAGATATTAGAAAAATAGAAACTGAGGCAGGAGTAGAAATAAATATCTGCAGCTTTAAATCTTTGCACCATCTCATGTTTAAACACAGCTGTCCACTTCAACATGGACTCAAACCATTGCACATTTTCAGCACCGCCTCGGTCTTTCAAAACCAGCTGTGGAGAAATCAGAGATGCCGTCCAAGGTAAAGCTAGTAAAGCCAGACGGGAGGGAACCAGATTAGGGGAGCTGCTATCAGCGAACACAAAGCCATCGGGGGGATTTACTTTGACGGAGAGATAGCTGAAAATCTCTTCCAGTGGAGGAGAATCTGGAGTCTCACTGGACTGTGTGTGGTGTGAAAGAGCTGGAGATGGAAAAAGAGATACAGAAAGGTGGAGAGGCAGAGGAAGGGAGAGACAGGATGACAGAGAGGCAGCGGTTAATACCTTCAACCTGAGAGGGGGCGGGCCAACAAGTGTAATTTAATTGTGTGTTGATTTTAACTCAGCTTGGATAATCTGGAGGAGTGAGAACTTTTTTGTATAGCACATTTCAAAGTACTTTATAAAGTGTTGTACAGTGAAACAAACATGATCCATACTTGATGTAAATGTAAATGAAAATAAAATTAAAAATCAACAATAAAATCAGAATTAAAAAATACAACAGCAGCAAAAATATAATGTTTATAAAAACAACATACGATAATAGTGAGATTTGAGAAGAGACTTAAAAAAGGCCAATAAGTTTGCCTGACTGAGATCTCCGGGCAGGGAGTTCCACAGCTGTGGGTCCCGAACAGCAAAGGCTTGGTCACCTTTAGTGACAAGACGAGACTTTGGAAGCGTTGCCAGAGGATCTCAGGCATCGGTCCGGCTTGTAGGGAGTTATCAAATCAGAAATGTAGGCAGGAGCCTGTCCATTCAGGGCTTTAAAAACAAGTAGTAAAATCTTAAAATAAATTCTAAAACTCACAAGTAACCAGTGAAGGGTGGTGAGGATTGGTGTGATGTGGTCACTCCTCTTACTGCGAGTTAAAAGCCTGGCTGCAGCATTTTGAATGAGCTGTAATCTATGAATATTTCCCTTACTGATACCAGAGTACAGAGCATTGCAGTAGTCGAGTCTTGAGGAAATAAAAGCATGGATGACCTTCTCTAGGTCAGCAGAGGTGAGAAATGTTCTAATATTATTTAGCTGTCTCAGCTGGACAAAACAGGACTGCATTACTTTTATCACCTGAGAATCAAAAGACATCTCTGAGTCAAAAAATTACACCAAGGTTGCGAGCTTCTTTCTGAATGTTGTCTGAGAAAACACCCAGGCTAGTGGTGAGGTTTTTGAGGTAGCTGGTGTTGGTTCCGATGGGGGTAAATACAATTATTTCAGATTTTGTGTTGTTTAAATGAAGGAAGTTGTTAGACATCCAGGCTTTTATTTCAGTGAGGCAAGAGAGAATACCAGAGACATCGGAAGAACCCGGCCTTAACGGGACATACAACTGGGTGTCATCTGCATAAAAATGGAAATCAATATTATAAGTCTGAATGATTTTTCCCAGGGGTAGCATGTATATGGTGAATAACAGTGGCCCCAAAATTGACCCCTGGGGGACCCCACAAAATAGAGGCGCACGAGAGGAGCAGGCTTCTCCAAGGATCACGGAAAGTGACACACAGTCGCCTTTTTCAACATCCAACAATCACACAGAGACAAGGAAACCTGCACACAGACATCAACCAAACACCTGGGGATTTGTTCAGCAATCTGCAGCTTTTGTTGCACTAAATTAATATATTAATACTACCATTTATTTTTCTATTATGTCCAGTGAGGCAGCCATGCTAGCGCACTCCTTGTTCACAATTTTAGTTAGGTGTATTAGCATGCTAACATTTGTTAATCAGCACTAAACACAAAGTACAGCTGAAGAGGATTGGAATGTCATTAGTTCTGCAGATATTTGGTCAAAACCTGCTTCTGGAGGGAGGGTGTCGTGGCGCTGGTCTTGGCGACATGCAGCAGCAGTGTGTGAGAGTGCAGTCTTTGTCTTGAAACTGTGGTTCTTAACCTGTCCTGTCTGTCTGTGTTTTTCGTTTTTACAAATCATTTTTGGCTAAAAAGTCGTTTATCCCTGCTGTTATTTACCTTGTAAATATAATTTCTGCAGTATTTGTTGAAGTATTTATTTGTTGTCTAATCTATGCTTGTTATAGCTGACTGAGAACCAAATTGCCCCTCTGGGATAATAAAATTAGCTTGAACCCTTGAAGTATTGGATAAATTAAAAAAATGTGCTGACGATTGTGCAGGAGGAAAAGTTAAGGTATCATGAATAAGCAGCATGAATGTCTGTATGTTTATGGTAATCCATCCAACAGCTGAGATGTTTTGTGTGGACCAAAGTGGTAGGCGGACTGACTAAAGCACAAGTGTTCATCATTTTAAAAGATGAAGCTGTTTGATTCAGGTTCTGAAGGTTTTTCCTTAATTACCTGCTGATGTGTGATTGATTTGGGACATAGGAGTTTTCTTTATTAAAGATCATGCTACTGAAAACTTGTTACAGTACATACGTAACCAATAATTTCCCATTATTGTTATTTGGCTTTTAGTTTTTCTATTTGATGTAGAATTGTTTTCAATTTGACTGAAAGCAAGATGCTACATTCACATTACTTTTGTTAGCACAGTTTTAAAAGGAATCAAGCACAGCAGACACAAGATCCAGGAAGAACACCAACACCACGGGTGAGTAAACGCAACAACATCATGATTGTATTCGTGTCTAGAGTATCAGACCACATACCTGTGTTCTTTAAACCCAAGAACACGCTAAGACAGATACTGGTTCACTCGAACGACCACACACCCAGACACAGGAAAAGCAATCTTGTGACTCCAGCGACAGTCGTTCAAGAGTCAGGAGCACTAACAAACCAAATGGTTTCCATCACCTTGATAATGACCCCACAGCGGTTAAACAGCTGACACAGCTGTTGTTCTTGATTTAACCCTCCTTGGATAACTATGACCTGGATGTCTGAGAATCTTCACAGACATCTGAAAAATTAATGATTAATTTAAGTCTATCTCACAACTGAAAACTCATTTTTAAACTTGCTACATTAGAATATTTTTCTCCCTCAGCTGCTGTGTTTCTGTCCTGTTATGTTTCTTCATGCCATGTAAAGCTCGTTGTAACAGTTTCAAGAAGTGCATCCAGACATGAAGCATAATTGCGAAGATGCTCACAGCTGCCGAGCACGCAACCAGTGCTAAGCTACAGCAGTTTTCACTAGTTTCACGCAAGGCTGCTTTTAATAGCTGCTGCTTGACGAGCTGCCCACTGGGACAAATACAACTTGAACTCCAAGAGAAAGAAGGATTAAAAGACAGAGAAAGAAACAGAGACAGACAGAGAGAGCTCCTGGGCGTACAGCTGACTTAAATAACTGAGTCGGGTGCAGATGTAGAGGGATTACAACTCACTCTCTAACCCTCATCTCTCAATGTAGATACAGAAAGATTGACGGGAATAAAAATGATGGAGAGAAGCAGAGGGAGAAGTAGTGAATGATGGATATTGGAGAAAGGCATGCAGAGCAGGATGGACACAGTAAAATCAGAGGGGGAATAGTGATGCAGAGATGAGGTGCATGGTGTTACTTTAGTTTTAAATTAAACAAGTTGTAAGGTGATTTGTTACAGGACGAGACCAGCTGCCACTGGTTACATTTTTATGCATGGCTCCTTCTACAGAGGTGGAATTTTGTGGGATACAACGTGAACCCAGCTGCTCTGAAAGGAGAGAGTAAAGGCGAGCCATAGTCAGGTCTCATGAGATCAATCTCATCTAATGATTCTATGCTGTGGTGGGTTTCAGTAGATATTGATTTGCTGTAAAAAAAACAAATACAGTGAGACATCACATTGATGAAAAGTCTTGATGTTTTGATTGAGCTCAGGTGTATGACTTATGTTCCTTTGATTCTGAAGTGAAAATGTCTGCCTTTGCTTACATGTTAATTAGCTGATCAATAGGCTTCCTTTAAAGGTGTACATCAGCATTTTGGGAAATATGCTTAGTTGCCCCCTTGCCTATAGTTAGATACCACTCTCACAGGGAAAAGCAGCTAGGCTATGTCCAAAGGTATCCACCTACCAGCACCTCTAAAGCTCACTGAATGATGAAAAACATCACGTTTATCTCTCCCTTACACTTAAAGGTCCTGCACACTGATTTCACTTGTTCTTCTCAGGTCTGTGTGGGTGTGCACAGTATATTTGATTGACATTTCCCTGACTTTGTGACATCAGTTAGGGTGGGACTAATTGCACCTTCATCGTTCTAATTAGTTCAAGGGATCCAGTGACCTCAGGTATATTTGAGTGTAGTTTTGCCCACCTTCAACCTCAGTAGAGGTCTAATCAGCCAGAAATAAGAATTTTGACTTTAAAGTCTGGTATTTGTCAGAACAGGTTAGTGTTTTCTTTAAACTACATGTCCAGGAAAATGCATCAGCAGGTTGAGATGTGTAAATGTTAATGCAAACCAACACGACGACAAATATATCTCTGCTGCAAACTTGTATTTAATGTTTGTTAACGCTGAGTCAGAGAGTTTGTGATTCAATATGTTTTAAAGTGTGTATGTATATGGGCTGAACATCATGGTATAAACAGCAGATAACCAGAGCAGCACCCCACGCATCAGCCACTTTTATACAGGCTGTTCAAGGCGGGACTGTTACGCAGTTATTCCGCCGCGCTGTAATGGGAGGGCATTGGTTATCAGACGTGAAGCCGGGAGCAGAAGCAGTAACAGAGCTGAATAGCCGTCTGTGTAAAATGGGGAAGATGCAATGATGCGGCGGGAACTGTGTTATATGTCAAGCCTCTTTTGCTTGTAGAACAGTCTCTGAAATCACACCCTGGGGAGTTTTATGGTTCAGTGTAAAAACAGCAAAGCTGGCGTAATGACGGGTCTTCGTTTCGTCAGAATTGTGGGATCTCTGTTCACAAAACACGACTGAATCAACAACTCTCTGCTTCTTCGGACAGCTTAAAATACTTCTGGGTTTATATTTTTCTTCTCCTTGAGTTCCCCTAGTATCATCATGTAATATAGATTTGAGGGACACCCAGTCGGTCAGTGATGGAAGTCAGCCCCAGCTGAGCAGAACCACACTGACTACAGAGCAGAAATGTCTTCCTTCCCTTTTGCGATCCCTGCAGGCCGAGACTCTGAAGTCAAGTCAAACCAGGGCAACATGTCAAGACGGCCCTCCAATCCTCCGTGTCCTCGCTGCTGAATGCGACTAGTTCCTGCTCTTTTTCATCCCTCCAACAGAACAGGAGACAAGGCCGATGAGTCACTCTGCCTTGGATATCCAGGCTTAAATTTAGACGCAGAGGGTTTTGGACAATCTCTCTGAAAAAAGAACCCACCCTCGATCAAACCTTCCTGAGGTTTTTGTGTATTCTTAGAGCGTACGCAAACACAAGATGGAAAACACAAATAATAGGCCCTTTCCTGAACCAGTTAACCTCTCTCTCTACACAATATAACGCACCGTGTCACAGGATACTGATGTTTGTCCACTTCAGGTTCACTTGTTGCTCAAATCTGATGAGAGCTGTCATGTAAACAGGAATGGATTTAAACAGAAAATATGCTCAGACACAGAAACTGTCATCAACCCTCAGGCTGTGAAAACATTTTAAATAGCCTTGGATATGCTGAAAGAAATGCTCTAAAAATTAGATGTGTGTTTTTTTAAAGTCGCCATTCGGGAAGACACAAGCAGCAGCGACCTCGTGAACAAAATGTCTGTGGCTCCAAGCTGCAAATAAGCATTGTGGCGCTAACAACTGCTGTTTTCTCAGAACATTCAAAGCGATTTTTACATGGCACATCTCATCAGATTCAGCATCCAACTGGCAAGTCACAGCCTATAAATTCACCACCAAACTGCAGACTCAGTGTGAATGCTGAGTGAAAAGATGGCTTGTTCATTTTTCAAAAGTTGGATTACATGAAGGTCCTCAAGGCAAGGAGGAAAAAAAATAATTAAACCTGCTTCCAGGGGCTGAAGAAGCAGCGAACAAACTCTGGCTGCAGGTTTCAAGTTTCACACTCCTTGACTTAAGGGCCTTTTTAGAATCCAAATTTTAAACCCATGCACGGAAAAGAATGTCTTGAAGGAATTAAAACAAAAGGCAAGGTCAGAAAGAGCTGGACAAGAAGGATGGTAAATAAAGAAAAACAAAAACAAAAGCAAAGAAAGCCGACGTATGTATGAAAACAAGTCTGTAACCATCAGCGTAAACATACCCACCAGCAGGCATCCAGTAGCTCCAGGCTCCTGTCAGCCGTGTCCCCCGGCACAGGCGCTCCCAGCTCGGGTAAGAGGCAAGGCCACGCCAGCCCGCATCTGGACAAACGCCACACCAAGGCTGTGTTTACAGCAACTGCTAAAACTGAATTCACAATCTTTCCTCAACGTGTGGAACTGATCTGATGCGCGATTTTTCAGATTCTTTTCAAATTCATTTGTGGAGGAAATAAAAATAATAAATGACTTTCATCTAAAACCACAGTATCAGAGTTTTCAGGTCGCTGATAGGTCCAATCTCTGTATCCAGATCTCTTAGCACATATACGGATCTATGAAAGGACACGTTGCTCGCTACTGATTGGTTAGAGCAAAGAGATAATGCCATCATTCCCCAAAACAAAGGA
This sequence comes from Micropterus dolomieu, assembly GCF_021292245.1. NCBI lineage: Eukaryota > Metazoa > Chordata > Actinopteri > Centrarchiformes > Centrarchidae > Micropterus > Micropterus dolomieu. The sequence continues at coordinate 25,990,836 of NC_060163.1, read as the reverse complement.
TCAGCCAGCCTGGACATGATTCCAGACCGTCAACATAATGTGAAAAAACAAAAGTCGGAAAGTTCCTACGATTACAAGATGAGAAGAGAAGACGACTCTCTCAGGCTGCATCACTTATTTTGTCTAACATGTCGTAAAGAGGTGCTTGACTGAAAGAGGCTTGAGAGGCTGTGAAAGGGAGGAGGTGTGTGTGTGTGGACATGATGTTCATGATTTTGGAGGTGAACGTGACTCTTAGCTGCCTGCTGCAGTTAGAGACCCTCAGAACTGACTGATGAGGTGATTTAAAGAAAACCCAGAGAGGACAGCATGTACTAGCGTGTGTGCACACACACACACACACAGAGGTTACATGGCAGCTCTTTGCATGCAGAGACACGTACATACCAAGGCCATATGGACACACACAGTGACAAACAGAATATTCACACACAAACATCTGGTTATGACCATGAACATAAAGACTATACTGTACGTGCACACACAGACACATGCAGAGGAAGGTCAAAGGTTGACACAGTCAGTGTGGAAGATCTGACAATGATGCACAACACAGACCGGAGCCAGGGTCGTATACTGAACACATACAAAAAAACACATACAGAACACACACACCTACACGCACGAGGCCTGTGAAGGCCGAAAAGGTGGTTTCTGTCTAATTTAAGAAATAAATGGTTTGACATGGGGTGTCAAAGTCCACCAGATTTGTCCACCCAACATCCATCTCGACAAGCTCCCTGTCAATAAAATGCATGCAGTGCCTCATTTGCTCAAAAATAAAGTTGCCTGTGAGAACATAATCTAGGCAGTTATTACGTTTCTCATCAGAGCATAATTGGGAAAACAAATTAGCAGAATATAGGGATGCACCGAATGTTCGGCCACCGAAATTAATCAGACGAAAACAGCAAAAACAGATTGATATTTATCCTCAACAACTACTGAACTGCTATCATTCTAAAGTCCAACAGATTCCAACTGAATGTGTATGGTGATTTAATTTGTTAAGGACACTGAAAAGAAGAATTACAATTTCTGATATGGTACAATGCATTGATGGAGCCCCAGGGAGAAAGCAGCAGATACTTCTCTAATTGGTACAAAAGAAACCCTGTTGTTGGACTGTAAATATTCTGCTCCAGGAGACTCGTTTAGCAGACATAAAGACATGCATGTTCCGGGACAAAATGACCTGAACATGTTCAAAACAGAACTCTGAATGATGGCTGGTTACCAGGAAAATGTGGAGAGTAGCCGGCGGACAGTTTTCTAGCAGTCTTGCCATTTCCGAGGCAAAAAGGTTCAGAAATTACATCATCATCATCTCAATTTTCCTCCTCAGAAGACGGATATTGCCTGGCTGGGTCTTTCATTGGCAGTTTCTTGGAGGGTGAACGAGTCTCCTCTCTGCAGGTGTCCACAGACAACAGCCTCATTTACATCTGCACGCAAAAGCCTGGAACGGTAAAAATAGTCAAGTCAGAAAGCTGACTGTCTCTGTGGGAGACCAATCGCACATCGACACCAGGTTCCAGGCGTCTCCTTTTCACCTCTCTGACTGCATCCTCCTGGTTTTCGGCACTAACCTGCTTCCAAAATATCTCAACCTTTACATACATTCAAATGACAGCATCCTGCCTGGTACAGCGACTTCTGCTGTCCAATTCAACACCATTCAAGTTTTGACCTTTCTAGCAAGCTCAGGGATTTTCCCAAGCAGACTCCTTTCACTGCTGTTGTGTAACTTCCGCCATGGATGTCTCTGCTTTGTCTCGTCTCGCCACGTTTCCTCAGAACAAAGTTACTGCTCTTGTGTACTATCCTGTTTCTCTGGAAATTAAGCTTTTGAGAGAAAAGGCAGGACAATCAACTCCGATTTGATACAGTGGCAGATCAATGCTGGTGTTCGTAAAGTTAAAAAAAGTTTGCCTTTTCTCTTGCGCTTTTTATGATCTATTTTTTTTCTCCTTGTGTTTAACATTGGAGATACAGAATCACATTTATTTGATTTAAAAAAACAAGCTGAGAAAATACATCAGGAAAGTTGGCACCATCTTTGCTGAACAAGCAAATGAAACAGCGCTACCTAAAGATTAAAATTAAAATTGTATCAATAAATAAGGACATCAGAGACGCTTCCACAGTTTGATTTGAAGTGCATAAACACAAGTACTAGCGGAGAATACAAAAAACCTTATTATAGAAAATATTTCAGGTCTGAGTTTGTCATCTTAAATCAGAAGACGAGTCCTCGCCGGCTGTTAGCTGAAGTGCTCAGATGGAAATGATCACCAGAATAAATCCTCTCCAGCCACCTCCCATCACTGTTCTGTGTCCTTGGGGAAAAATAAAAAAAACCCTCTTGAAATGATGCTGCCTGTCCTGAGAGGCGGCAGCTGAGAACACAAAGAGGCTGTTGAAGGTTAGAAGAGCTGAGCTTTACACGAGCACTCAACAAGATTGGCCTCATCGCCACCTGTACTTTAAATTATCTCTCAGATGGGCCACCAAGGCCACATTCTCCAGTGCTGCAGAAGACGATGGACGCACTAAGTACAATGTGATTCAGAGTTTTAGATATAGTATAGTAATGAAATACTAAGTACTACAATTGACTAATCTGACATAATACAGGGAGTCGGTAGTTATTAGTGAAGTGTAGTCTACGTTACTGTGTTCTTGTAACATTTACTTCTAAAATGTAAACATTTCCAAAAAGTTACAAATTTGCAAAGTTTTCTGGTAGATTTTCCAGTATATAATAATGCTTTACTTCTGTTGTACAGAACATTGTGATAAAGGTTTCGACAAACCTGTGTTTTTTCCTGTTTAAGTCCATTTACTACAGATCTCTTCTACTTCACATTACATTTAATCATCTTGTGAACCATGTTACTGTGTTTTAGAAATGTGAATGCATTTTTCTACTTTTTCCGAGAATCCATTAGGTTTAAAATCATGTCCGTAGACTAACAATAATCGGATTGTTGACAAAGGTGCACTATAGTTGCAAGCTAATGCACTGCAGACACGTGCAGACATGGTGTTCACATGGCTGATGATGGATTACACAGCTCAAGCAAGCTCCAAAAGTCTGCTAATTGATTTTCATGTTAAACAAAGTGCATCTCAGTCATCCAGGTCATGGTATATATCTAACAGTAGTCTTTAAGACTTTGACTTAACCCTAGTCAGCAAAAACATAAGTGATTGTCCTCAAACACTATAAAACAAAAACATTTTCTAAAGTAAAATTTGTGGTAGTTAATGTAATGAGCAGTTGGAATAAGTGCTCCACTCTCACAAAGGATATTCACGAAAAAAAGATCAAAATCGATTTAGCAAACCAGAGACATTGTCTTTTTTATTCCACATATTCTTGTTCCTCGTCAAAACCCAGCACCTGCATTGCCCACAATGCAACTGGAATATCGACAGTTCAGTTGGAGACAGAACTGTACATTTAATCCCTCCACTCAGTGTCTGAGAGGCTGCAGGGTGGACGAGGTTATGAGTTTGCTGGGAGCCTTTAAATAGCTTTAAAAAAACAACGTGTGGTGTCAGATGATAAACATTTTCGATCATCAGCTGTTTATTAAACAGGGAAAGGAACACAGAGCTTTTGTTTCATGACCGTAAGACTTCACAGTAACTAACAGTGAAGTCTGTGGTAGCATCTCTTATTCACGTTGCTGTTATCAGCACACCTGTTCTTCCTTCCTTCCCCTTTCTCCCTCTTATTCTGTCTCTCACCACCCTCATCAGCCCTTATTCTTTTTCTTTGCACCCACATTTCTCTTTCCTCCCTCTTTTCTCTGACTTCCTCTTCCTCTCTCTCTGTCTCTGACATACTGGCCCTATTGTATTGTGTTCTTTATCTCATGCCACTCTTTTCTTTACTCTAAATGTTTCTTTCACCACCTCTTTTATTCTTGGATCTTCCTTCTTTGTCTGGAAAGCAGTGGATATCTGCACTCGGTCCATTACTTATAAGCACTATTCATTTCTTTCAATCACTTATTTCTCTTTCTGACCTCTTCATTGTTTCATATCCAGCGCTGCATCCTTTTACCGTCTGTCTTTCTTCTTTCCTACCATTTGTCCTTAATCATTTTCATTCATGCCAGTCTCTTCTTTCTTTCTTATCTGCACCAACTAGCTCATGTTTTTGGCTCCCTTGACTGTTTCTTTGTCTGTCTGTTGGCAGACTATCTCAAACTCCTGTAAACAGATTTCACTGACTTTTGGAGTAAAGCTCAGCCATTGGTCAGTTGAATGGCCTTTGGTATTTGGATTTAGCAGCACCATCATGTGGCCATTTATAAACTGATATAAATTTTAGCTCACCGCTAAAACATTTTTTTTTCTTCACCAAATTTGTTATATAACACAATTATGTCAAGTAAAATTACCATCTTACCACATTTAAAATAACATGAGATGAAATAAAATCAATGAGCAATTCAAAAACCTAATAAGACAACCATTAATAAAAGCCAAGTGTTTATTAATCAGCTTATTTTAAATTAACTGCTTTAAGAGGGAAACTCCCAACTGTCTGTGGTCGAGTTGTATTTAGGGTAATGTAACCACAAGGTTGCAGAATGTGTGTAATATGAAGATGATAACTCTGGTTCTGAATTTTTATCCGAGTATGACCATGCTGAACGGGTTGCGTACTCTTTTAATTAGTGTCCATCTATTATGAACTTACACCCATATTTGCAAAAAACGTATGAACCCATAGCAAAATGTGATGGCAGTTAATCTGTAGATGGAACTACAGCAGTGTATTTAAATGCCCAGCTGCCTCAGTTTACATTTCATTAAATTGTTCTTGAACAAAGCCCTTATTAGTAAAAGGTGCAAAGGTAAATCAATACATGAAATCTGAAAACAAATACAAGTCAGACCTCCAGCTACATCAATACATGATCCGTCTTAAGGATTCAAACCTGCCCTCCACAACATTTCCAGGCAAAAACAAATGTCAGGCTACCGTGTACATTGCTGCCTGAAATCTTATCTAAATAGTATCAGCAGTATTTAAACTTGCAAATGATAAAATCATAAAATATGACCATAAAAGGTCGCTACTCATCAAGTTCATCCAACATTTCAAATAACAGCTATACCCTGTCACTACCGGTGTTCCCCAGGGCTCTGTCCTGGGGCCCCTTCTGTTCATCATCTATCTACTTCCTCTTGGCCATATCTTCCGTAAATTTAATCTCTATTTCCACTTCTATGCAGATGACACCCAGCTCTACCTGTCCACCAAACCTACCTCATCTGTCCCATCCACCTCCCTCTCAGATGCCTAATGGAAATCAAATCCTTCTCCTGCAACTTCCTTCAACTTAACAGTGACACTTTTTCTCTTACCATTGACAACTCCCCAGTTTCCCTCTCCCCTCAGGTCAAGAGTCTGAGTGTGATCCTCGACAGCACACTTTCATTTCAAGCTCACATTAATAATGTCACTCGGTCTGCATTCTTACATTTACGTAACATTAATCGACCGTCTCTCTCACTTACTGGTACAGCCATTCTCGTTCACACACTGGTCACATCCCGCATTGATTATTGTAATTCTCGTCTCTTTGGTCTTCCTCTCAAATCCATACATATACTTTGACTGGTTCAGAACTCTGCTGCCTGTATCATCACCAGAACCCCTTCTATTGATCATATTACTCCCGTCCTTCATCAGCTTCATTGGCTCCCAGTTAAATACTGAATTGATTTCAAGACTCTGCTCCTGACCTTCAAGGCTATTCACAACCTCGCTCCTCTGAACCTCAGTGACCTCCTTCATATCAACACACCCATGAGTACTCTTAGGTCTTCGTCTTGTATTCACCTCACTGTACCTCCTGCTCGTTTGACCACCATGGGGTTCAGAGCCTTCAGCCGCTCTGCCCCTCGTCTCTGGAACTCTCTTCCACCAGACATCCGCAATGTTGACTCGCTTTCCATTTTTAAATCGTGCCTGAAAACACATCTTTTTAAACTGGCATATCCCACGTGATCACTATTTATCAGGTCACAGCAATCTTTTTGTCCAATTGTTATGCACCCAGATTTTATGCACTGTAATTATAGTTGTTAATTTTATCGATTCATTGCTTTATTGTTTTATTATGTTTTGTGAGGTGACCTTGAGTGTTCTATAAATAAAATGTATTTTTATAATCATTATTTTATTAGGAGCAATCAACACAAGGAGAGCCATGGGGTTCTGGTCTTAGATGGCCTGATGCACAGGGACATGAGCCCAGCATTAACATTGATCCAGTGTATTACTTTATGTTCACTCATGTTGTGGTTTCATAATCATGGCCTCCTTTTATTATCAACTGTTCTTTCTGAACATGGCGACCGTCTCCATCTCGTTTCTGCCCTGGTTTTCTTTCCAGTCTCACTCCCTCATCTCTGTGCATTTCCTCTCCACTGTATCTATTCATCGCCCACCCTTCTCGCTTTCTGTTTTTCACACCACAAACCCTCCCATGTCACGTCTCCACCTCTGTCTGAGCGCTATTGTTTTTGCTGAGGGCTACAGAGGCAGAGGCGGGCAGGGAGAGCGGGGAGGCCGGCAGATGAATCAGCTGGCTGTAGGGCAGAAAAACATGGTTGTAGTCCGAGAAGAGGGAGAGAGGCGTTTGTACGGCCGGCGGCCTTCAGAGAGACAGAGCACAAAACAGACAGAAAGAAGCACTGCTGCTTTTTAATGTGGCAATGCTTTTATTTTTAGTGCTACATGACCATTGCTGAACTTCCCAAAAATCAGTCAGAAGACTTTTTTTTATCATAATGTGTTGCTCCAGTAGAGATGACACTGCGTCTGCTTTAGCTATCGGCCAGACAAATCAGTGATTAGTTATTTGGCTAAATTGTGACGAAACTTGAGAAAGGAATTCTGTACTCACAGTTTAATCCGTAAAAATAGCCAAGAGAGTCAAACAATTACAATGAAAAACATTCAGACTTGAGATCTGCTGCATCCACCTACAGTTGTGAGCCATTCTCTGTAAACCCTCCTGCATTATTAAAACCGCAGGATCCATCCTGCCATCGTCAACCGCTTATCCTGCGTACAGGGTCACGGGGGGCTGGAACCAATCCCAGCTGACATCGGGCGAAAGGCGGGGTACACCCTGGACAGGTCGCTAGAAACAGCAGGATCCTCTTTGTTTTAAAAGAATAAGGCTGGTGCTATTCTGTATTTTTGCTATCGACAACAAACCAAAAATATGTAGGCTAAGTCTGTCTTGCAATACTTTCTGACTTCCCCACAATGTCTTTCTGCCTCATTGGGTCTCATTAGAGGCTAATCACAGTTTAAAACCAATCAGCTATAATATTATGACCACTGATAAGGGAATTGAATAACACTGATTATCTCGTCAGTGGGTGGGATACATCAGGCAGCAGGTGAACATTGTGTCCTCATAGTTGATGTGTTAAGAGCAGGAAAAATGGGCTAGCATTAGGATTAGAGCAACTTTGACAAGGGCCAAATTGTGATGGCTAGACGACTGGATCAGAGCACCTCCAAAAAGGTCTGCAGGGGTCAGTACCGATCAGAGATGCTCACAAGTCTCTGAGCTAGAGGCCAAGTCAAGTCTCAAGTCTCAAGTCTCTGAGCTGGAGTCCAAGTCAAGTCTCAAGTCTTAAGTCTCTGAGCTGGAGTCCAAGTCAAGTCTCTGAGCTAGAGGCCAAGTCAAGTCTCAAGTCTCTGAGCTAGAGGCCGAGCCCAAGTCAAGTCTCTGAGCTAGAGGCCAAGTCAAGTCTCAAGTCTCTGAGCTAGAGGCCAAGTCAAGTCTCAAGTCTCTGAGCTAGAGGCCAAGTCAAGTCTCAAGTCTCTGAGCTAGAGGCCGAGTCCAAGTCAAGTCTCTGAGCTAGAGGCCAAGTCAAGTCTCAAGTCTCTGAGCTAGAGTCCAAGTCAAGTCTCAAGTCTCTGAGCTAGAGGCCATGTCAAGTCTCAAGTCTCTCATGTGTATAATGAATGTTGTATCACCTGCTGCGTTCAATCCAGGCTGCTTATAACACTGCTTCGCTTTAAGGAATTCAGTAACTGTAACCTGTTTTTCACTTATAGAGCACAACCATGTAATGTGCAATACAATTAATCACAGTTTATTAACTTCTGTAAGTCAACACCAATCCCAGACTCTCAAACCAGTGTAATGTTAACTAAAGAAAAAATGTAACGTTACATCGACAATAAACCTGTAACCTGTTTTTCACTCACAGAGCAAAACCATGTAGCCAATGCGTCTACAACTAATGATAGCTTATAAACTACTGTAAGTGAACACCCCCCAGACTCTCAAACCACTGACTCATTAATAAAATCAACACTTTTAAGGGCTGAAACTACCTTTCAGTCCATACGTAGAGGCTGCGATCACTTTCTGGCAAGTGGAAAACTTCATTTAATGGGTTGTATCGGCAATTTAAGGTATTTTAAGAGGTACTAGGTGTACTAGGTGAGTTATGTTAAAAATAACTCTCTTTAATGAAATCAACACTTTTCAGGGCAGAAACTACCTTTCCGTCAGTAGGTAGAGGGCTGCGATCTGGCAAGTGAAATACTGCATACTACAGTGGGGGAAAAAAGTATTTGACCCCTTGCTGATTTTGCAGGTTTGCCCACTTACAAAGAATGCAACAATCTACAATTTTAATCATATGTACATTCTAACAGTGAAAGACAGAATCCCAAAGAAAATTCCAGAAAATCACATCATATGAATTTATAAAAATTGATAACCATCTGATGAGGAAAAACAAGTATATGACCCCCTACCAAACAGCAAGTATTCTGGCTCCTACAAGCCAGTTAGTCTTTCTTTAAGACACAGCCCCAATCCCAACCAATTATCTACATCAAATACACCTGCCTCACCTCGTTACCTGTATAAAAGACACCTGTCAACACCCAAACAACCAGCATCCAACATCACCACCATGGGCAAGACCAAAGAGCTTTCTACGGACATCAGGGACAAGATTGTTGATCTGCACAAGGCTGGGATGGGCTACAAGAGAATCGGAAAGCAACTTGGAGAGAAAAGATCAACTGTCGGTGCAGTTATCAGGAAATGGAAGAAG
>NC_060163.1:25961918-25981613 GCF_021292245.1 Micropterus dolomieu | reverse complement strand
CGTGGGGTGTCCCTGATCATGCGAACGGTGAGGAATCATCCCAAAACCACAAGGGGGGAACTGATGAATCAACTGAAGGCAGCTGGGACCACAGTTACAAAAGAAACGGTTGGTAACACACTACGCCGTCATGGATTGAAATCCTGCAGCGCACGCAAGGTCCCCCTGCTCAAGAAGAAACATGTACAGGCCCGCATGAAGTTCGCCATTCACCACCTGGACGACTCAGAAGAGGCCTGGAAGAAGGTGATGTGGTCAGATGAGACCAAAATAGAACTTTTTGGCCTCAACTCGTCGTGTTGAAGAACACCGCGTTGAAGAACACCGAGTACAACCCAAAGAACACCATCCCCACCGTCAAGCATGGTGGTGGCAACATCATGCTTTGGGGGTGCTTTTCAGCCAAGGGGACGGGACAACTCCATCGTATTGAGGGGAGGATGGACGGGGCCATGTATCGTGGAATTCTGGACCAACATCTCCTTCCCTCAGTGAGAGAGCTGAAGATGGGTCGAGGATGGATGTTTCAGCACGACAACGACCCTAAGCACACCGCCAAAGCAACAAAAGAGTGGCTGAAGAAGAAGCACATCAAGGTTCTGGAGTGGCCTAGCCAGTCTCCAGACCTGAATCCAATTGAAAATCTTTGGAGGGAGCTTAAAATTCGAGTTGCCAGGCGACAACCTCGGAACCTGAATGATTTGGAGGCTGTCTGCAGGGAGGAGTGGGGCAACATCCCTGCCGAAATGTGCACAAACCTTGTCACCAACTATAAAAACCGTTTGACATCTGTGCTGGCCAATAATGGCTTTTCTACAAAATATTAACATGCTGTTTGTCCAGGGGTCAAATACTTGTTTTTCCTCATCAGATGGTTATCAATTTTAATGAATTCATATGATGTGATTTTCTGGAATTTTCTTTGGGATTCTGTCTTTCACTGTTAGAATGTACATATGATTAAAATTATAGATCGTTGCATTCTTTGTAAGTGGGCAAACCTGCAAAATCAGCAAGGGGTCAAATACTTTTTTCCCCCACTGTATGGGTTGCATTGGGCATTTAGATGTTTTTAACAGGTAAAAAGGACTGGATTGGTTGGTAGACAGCAAGTAAAATAATTTTTCCAAATATAAACACAGATATTAGACATACGCCTACCAAACACAATCCATCGGCAACAAAAGGCTTCTATTATTGCCTATAATCACATAAATGTCCGGCCTGAGTACATAAACTGCTTACAAAAAACACTTAATTGGCCACAATTGTGATTATTTTGTTAAACGAAACGGTAAACATAGACATACCTTTGCTATTACCACGGACATAAGGTGATGTTTATTTGCACATTATGCCTGTTTGATCCAGATGCAGATGTAGTCGTAAAGAGACTGGGAGATACAGCTTTCCCGCGGACGGCAATTAGATTTCGACGGGCGATCACTTTACGGCACCAATCCTGTTTGTTGTCCTCTCTGACGTGTGGCCGCACGCAGCAGATACATAGTTGTGTTATGTAGGCAGGTTATAGGTAACGCAGGGAGGGAATAACAACACACTCAGACGTTTCCTAAAAACAAACATTGTTCACAAATCCTGCACCTCGAGTCCGAGTCAAGTCTGAAGTCTTTTGAGGACGAGTCTCAAGTCGAGTCTGAAGTCACTGTGTGTGTGACTCGAGTTGGAGTCTCAAACTCGAGCCCCCATCTCTGGTACCTATCAGAGTGGTAAAATGAAGGAAAAGCTGTGAACCTGCAACAGGGTCACTGGCTCAAGGATTCATGTGGGGCGCGAAGCCTGGCCCGCGTAGTCCGATCCAACAGACGAGTTACTGTAGGTCAAACTGTTGATGCTGGTTCTGATTGAATGGTCTCAGGACACACAGAGCATACACAGTGGTGTCCAGGCCTTGACGGGTCAGGCTGTTTAGGAGGCCAAAGGGAGGCCTACATTATGACCAGCAGGTGGTCATAAAGTTATGGCAGACCGGTGTACTTTTCAAAATTAAAAAAGGCTCAGTAATTTCTTAAAACAGGAGGAAATGCTGCATTTGTTGGGGACTATTTCCAGCGGCGGATGAATCCACATGTGGTGCTGTAATGAGTATTTGGGGCAGCAGGACGGTGTATGTGGGACTGAGTCTGAAAAAACTATGTATGTGTTCATGGTGATGAAGGAACATGCGACCCAGTGCAGCAGTGAGGCTCACTGACAGGTTTTTAATTGACGTTTTTACTTGAAAAATGACTTAATTACCTAAACTCTCCACATTCCTGATATCCAGTCCTTCCCGCACAGCTGGAAACCTGGTCATACAACCTAACTAGACAAAAGAATGCTCAGGGTGCAAGAGGATTCCTCATTCCTATAATCATAATTGTGTATAAATTGTATAATAATTATTACCAGTATTTTGTTAGTGGCCTTGTTGTTGTGGGAATTCACAGTTCTCTTATTCTGTGGGTCCTATAGACCACACCTACTGATGATGCATCTTCCTGTGACCTTTATAGCAGAGATATTGCAATAAATATAAGAGCTACCTGCCTTCTGTGTTCTGACTAACACCACGCAGAGAAAGCCAGCTACGTAACAAACCCTAATACACTAAAATGTTCTTTTCATTGCTTTTTAATCTCTTGTACAATGCATTTTATATAATAAAATATGTGATTCAATACTTGAATTAATACATTTGAACAAGCTTTGAAAGGAAGTGGCCCAAGGAGGTCAAGCCTTAAAATGGCCACACATATCTGAGAGAGCAGCATCCACGGATCATACTGAAATAAGGTTTGGATTTATCCAACAAATTTACAAATAAGTTGGAAGAGGGAAGCCTGAGCACCAGGCATAGACCCACTGGAAATTGGGTCATTCGTTTATCCACTAAAATCCCTTTAATTAACTTAATTACACTGATGGGTTTCCTTTAGCCTTTGCAGGAGGTGAGGCTGTTTTGGGTGGGGATCAAATTTGTTTAATTGAGCCACAAAAGATCAATCAGCCCTTGGATAAAAAAAAGCAATGAACCAAGAAGTTACACAAGTCCAATTTATCTCAAATTCTCACAAATGTACTGTGCTACTGATTCCCTTGCACAATTTATCCAAAGCCGAAACAGTGGCAGACAGGACCGACTCAAGACGGTCTATTAAAATGTACTTTTGAGTCTTGAAACACAAAGTTCAGAGGATTGTGAAGCCTTGGTGGATTCATGCTGATTTTCACATTTCCCCTCGCCTCCCCATCACATCACACAACTGCTGAATTCTCATACTCGGTGAAAAGAAGAAACTGCTCCTAAACAAGGCGGAGATAATGAGAGACTGCGTTTCTGTACATCGGGTCCATTTCACGACGTTTTAGAGGGACCAGGCTTTCGCAGCTAGCCTGAAGCTGACGACACACACACAGTGTTCACATCATGTCTACAGACTCTGAGCTTCACGTGGCCTAGCTGTGAGGAGTGTGGTGAGTCTCACCAACACTGCTGTGTCTGTACATGTGTGTTTGTGTGTGTTTGTGTCTGTTGCTGGTGCACAGTGTTATTAGTATTCCTCGGCTTCACTATTTTCCCACCATGAGGGTGGTCTGCTGAGAAGACAGCAACTACGCATCAACAGTATGTGTAGTTTATATATATATACAGTATATATGCTTGCCATGTGTATACGGTTGTACGAGTGTCTGACATGTATTTGTGTGCTTCTGCTGAATACTGATAAGGAGGGAAGTCAGTCAATAACAACACGTATCTAGGGGATGGCCAAGGTGTGTTACATGTCTGCCTGGCTGTTTAGTGATCGATTACAGTGTGTGTTGGGGTGTGTGTGTGTGTGTACAGCATCCCCTTCACACTTGTTCCATGTCTAGTGGGTAAAAATTACACACAGTGGAGTGGAGCATGTTAGGTGTCATTAGCCTGACAGGTAACGGTCAGTAATGGTGGAAATGCAACAACTAAACAGAAGCTTCTCAATGGGAAAATATTTTTTACTGTGTGAACATCGAGGCTGGATTACCACTGGGGGGAAGCACCAGGCTACCAGGGGCACCACATAGTGCCAGGTCCACTGTTTGTTAATACATTTGGGTAATTTGAGTGACTGCAAGGGGGAAAATTTGCACCAATAAAGTAAAATATCGACTAAGGTGCGTCCTGCAGTATTAGCTAATGTTTTGGTCTTGTTTTAAGACCTACATTACTGTAGGTTATATCATGCTGTCACGGTGCCTGCTCCTACATGGAGTTGCATTTAATTGGATTTCCACAAACGGACACACAGGAAACCTTTGGGCAAGGTTGCATCCCAGCACAGGAGTACTGTTACTCAGCCAACCTCTGTCAGAGGAGCACTTCCAGCAACCTCCACACCCACACATCACATCTTAGACGCACTACAAAACATGTAGAAAGTGAAAATGAGGCACTGTGGTTTAACCTGGAGCAACAGTTTGGAGGTATTTACTGACCATCAACAGTGAGCTCAGCCCCCGTGACTGCACACAGCTGCCCCGGAGTCCCGTCCTCACAGGGAAGCTGCAGAGTTCACAACACATTCTCACTATAGACGCTTGGCCAATATCGTGGATATTATATTCCTGGTGAGGGGTTGAGCAAATAATTGAGTTACAACCAACCGTTGTCTTTGAAGAATGTATTTAACAAAAGAGAATAAACAGAGGAGTACTACAACACATAAACAGCTGGTCCAGAGACCTGCTGCCTAGGGCGGCTTCGGCCGTCTGGGCCCGAGCAAAGGGATGCATCATCATTTACACAGTCTGGATTTGTATGTTTTGGGGAACAGAGAGGAACAACAAGAGAGGAAAACACCAAAACAACCTCACAGCTCTGACCTAAACCCTAGTAAATGTGGACGGACTAACATAAGGAGTATAGGAGAGGAAAGGTTAAGGATAAAAAACACAATACATATATATCTATAAGCCGTAACGATATTAGTAATAATAATATTAAAAGATCATACATAAAAGATTAAATGTAAGAGGACACAATTTTCCAAAATCCCTTAAGCGTAGTTTTTTAAAGCACTGGGTACACCTTTAGCTTTTTCTTTTTTTTTGCACACGTGTGGCTCCTCAGTCAAGTTAGCAATAATAACTATGTACCGTACGGTTAGACTTTCAAAATAAAACGTGGTTAATGTTGTGGCACAGTCAGAGGTTTAGGAAAATGTGATCGTTTGGGTTTAAAAAGGTATTTTAATTAAGTTAAGTTACATAACTAACACACATGCAGCTTAAGTTATAAAGAATGAACGGTGACTATTTGTTTCACACGGGAAAGCAACACTAGTCTCCTCCTGGGTCAAAGTCCGGTGTCTGACTCATCCAACCACCTCCCTATGAAGACTTTTAGTTATACTAGGCCTAGTGGTAGCATTGAACAAAAACGCTAAAGCAACAGTATGTCCAATGAATCCAACGCCTGTTTATATAACAGACTGCTGAAGTGCTGAAGACTACTGGGATTAGTAACTCTATGTGAAAATGTACTCCCTTATAATACTCATACTTTAAAACATAATCACATACTGTAAAGAGATATTGCTCTACACCGTTTGTCTTAATCATTAGTCATTTTAATCAACAGTAAAAGTTTGGGTGGGTCAAAGCAAACATGTCTTTCTGCTGAAGAAGCAATAACTAATATTATATAAGAGTATTATTCTACTAAATCTTCTGCTATCTCTAAACCAGGATAAGGCTTTATCAGGTGGAACCAGGAAGCAGTATTTATGTAAGCAAATATGCAAACAGGACACTAAAAAAATATATTAATTGATGCTAGAGTGCATGTAAACATACACTTTGATATTACACACACAGTCAGAGTGTACAAGGTTGTAGTAGTGTGTCTGCCCTCAGTGTTATCAGCTCTACGGTAAACATTTGTCATTCAGCACCTCAGGCAGTATTCAGCTTACGCTGCTGCAGCTCAGCCCGTCACTGTCAGTGTGTGTACACTGCATATATACAGGATATTCTGTCTGTGTGTGATCTCTCTGAGCAGGAAGCTGAGCTCACCGCTGCTCCAATGTCACTCCGTGTTTATTGGAGGTAAAACTCTTAACTCATACCCACTGACAGGATCATAAAGCTCCCTGTCTGACCGTCCACAGTGTGTGTGTGCGTGACCGAGGAGGTCAGCGATGAATAATGTGGGTGTGTGAGGTGTTAGTGATGTTCTAGTAATCACAAGGACAGGACGGGGGAGGAGGGAGACGAGCAGGCTCTTCAACACCAGGGCTGAGAAAAGTCCGTCTGACAGGACGAGAAAACGTATTTACAGAAAAACGTGTGTCCTTTAATCAGCAATGAGTGTGTCAGGATACTTGATGTCTAGTCATGTATTTGCATTCGTGGAGAAACAGCTTCTCTACCCAGATGAGACAGGAAGCTGTAACAAAGAACTTCTTTAAAGTTTATTTTAGTGTCAGGTGACCCACGTTCATACTGTTAGCCTGAATGCTGACAGTTGCCGAGTTAAGTGCAATTTATACTTCTGTGTCGAATCGACGGCGTAGCCTCTACGTAGCCCCGTACCCTATGCCGTCACCTCCACCGCAGCCTGACGTGCACCTCTTCAAAAATGTAACCATAAGCACTACGATCGCTCGGCTGAGTAGCCTCGCAACGCCTCCGAGCCGACAGGAAGTGCCCCGTGCTTTGAAGTAACTTTTACTAGCGGCCAAAACGGCGGCTGTAACAAAGTGATCAATATATTTAACCGTCATAACCCGAGCAAAATGACTCGTTTCACTATCAGAATCTGATCCATTTGGTCGAAAACATTTGAAAAGGCTACACCAGCCGCATTTATACAATTTTACCCACATTCACGGTAGCGGAGCGCTAAACCGGAAGTTAGCTTGCTTACAATGGACGCTGTAGCGCTAGTATTTGGTGGTGTAATTTCACAATTATGGAGATACTGATGCACAAGTATAAATGCCTGGCTACGCACGTAGACACTACGCAGGAGTATAAATCAAGCTTACAGCACAAACATTTAAAATTCCAAATTAGAGATAAAAAGTCAACTTTTATGCTCTGATTTTGCCGCTTTTCTAGAAAAATATATGATAATGTAAAATGGAAAGACTAAGGAGAAATCTGAATGGGAATCCATCCATCGTCAACCGCTTATCCTGCGTACAGGGTCGCAGGGGGCTGGAGCCAATCCCAGCTGACATCGGACGAGAGGCGGGAATTACATAAGAAATTAATTTGCAGGCCGGATTTATCAATAAATCCTGTCAGGGATTGTGAGGGGCCTTACAGATTTTTTTGCAGGACAGGTAGTTTCAGGCACCTTGACTTTTCTGATAACAGGATAATTTTCTTGGGATAACAAAACTTTGTTTTCCAGAGATAATGACATAATGAATCTGAGATCTTGAGAAAACAAAAAGATAGCCTAGGACAAGTTTGGCATCCGGCCTCTCCATCTAAAGGTTGTGTGTTCAATCCCCACATTAGGTGAATATCAACAAATCAATTATGAAGAGACTGTTTTACACAGACAACTAGTCTCTCAACTTAAATTATCCTTTGACTCAAAACTTGCCGACCCCTGTACTAGTCTCATTATTTCGGTTAAACAAAGTTTCCAGATCTCAAGAACATTATCCCGTCATCTCGGGAAAACAACATATATTATTTTGAGATAATGACATAAATAACAAGATATCTCAAGAAAAACTGAGAAATTGAAATGCATGAAGATATGGCCGCTTAGGGCTTCTGTATTTATCAACTGAATGAGCACATATCGCTCCTCACTGTGTTGATACTGAAGTAACTGTAAAATGTTTTGTATTTGTTTTCTTATAATACCTGTTCTTGTAATACATAAATCCACTTGTACACAACGTATTTCTGATTATGTTTAAACGCTCACAGAAGTTAACGTTAGGTAGAGATTCTGGTCTGGTTGGTGTCGAGTTGCATCAACTAAGCCAGACACTTTTAATTTAACTGTTATTCGATGTGACAACATGAGCCAGTGAGAAAAATATCTCTCTCATGTGAAGCGATTCTGTCCTGGAGGGCAGCTCTACCACAAAAATCAAGCGAACCTCGGGTGATTCAACATCAAATTACGTGTTATTTTGGAGCAGAAGGGGAAAACTCCCAAGCACTGTGAGTTACGTTTGGGTCAGAGCTTTGTTTTTTTAAGAAATCTCTCGATACTGAGTCGCTGTCCCGCTCGGATTGGATGAAGAATCGATGTGTCATCATGGTGATGCAGATGAAGAGTGCTGTCACTATGACCTAGCTCCTGTCCCGTCAGCTGGGTCACCGGAAACAATCAGGATTCATCAGCCGAGGTGCTCTGTGACATTTCAGCCGGTCGCTAGTTTGTAAAAAAAACAACAAACTGCCACAGCTGTTGAACTGTGGCTGAAAAACACTGTTTATTTTAATGGGAAAAGAAAAAGAAAACATCCACTGGGTGTTCCTCAACCAACTCATCTACTTCTCCAAAATGTAGAAAATCCACTACGTCAACGTGATGTTCAGGAGCTGCAGGCTTCCACATTTCCCAACAGGACGGCTGTTTTTCTGCCAGCCAACAGAAGGAAAAGTAGCTTGTTAGCACTGTGCATTAAATCAGTGGGTACTTCCTGTTAAAGGTCTTCCTGCTGTTGCTCTTTAGATTGTGAAAAGAAAAAGTACAAACTGCTTTCTTAAGCTGCAGTTTCTTCAAACTGCTTTGTGACATTACATACACGTCCTGTTTCAGTTTGTTGGAGCTCTTCCCTCAAGCTACGTGAAATATACTGAATGAAATATTTCAGCGTGCTATTTATCACGCCTTCACCGCTGACATAAAGGGAAAAAAACATTTCTGTTTCTGTTGATACACATTTCCCTGTAGTGCAGTTTGACCTAATTGTAGGGAGCATTACTTTCTGTTTTTAATTTTCAAATGAATAATTAAAGAAACCCACCAAAATGAAAAATCCTGCAATGAACAGATTACAAAAAACATAATTTGCAAATGACAATAAACGGTGAAACCACCACCTCAGCAGGTAACTGCTGCTTTATGTCAATGAACAGAAAACTGATGAATTACATCAATCTATAAACCTGTTTAGTGTCAGTTCTCTGGGTGCAGGTCACACTGACGCCTCATAAAAGTGACATAAATATTCTACTAATCTACAACCGCAAATGTGTTTTAAGAGAATCTTAATGTTACCCCGATTTCTGGATCAACATCATGAGGAAATGATTTTAATGAACATATTTGCAAAGCAATCACTGACAAAGTATTTCATTTGTTTTCCTGCAATTCCCCCTTCTGGCAACCAAACCAGGATTACTGCATTTTAAAGGTTAAGATTTGGAAACACTGGAAATGTTTTTAATGGTAAACAGACTTGATTTATGTCTGCAAGTATAAAGCTTTCCTTTTTAAACTTGTGTACTCTGTTGTCTTTGATGTTTTTGCGTTTCTATGATGTTTTCCTGTGCTTTTTGTTTTTCCCCTGCTGCACAACAAATTGCCCTTTGGAGACAAATAAAGTAACTGATTGATTGATGCGCCTCTCATTCAGCCGTGCACTCACACACTTAGTCACGGACAGCAGAGAAGCTACCATCAAAGGCACCGGTTAACCATCGGGGACACGGGGTTCAGTGTCCGGGTATTTAGCAACCGACAGATGACCAGCTCCACCTCCAGAGCCAGAGCTGCAGTGTTTTTGTAGTCATGGGCCCCGTTTCTTTTTCATCCACCATCACCACATCCTTATGACTTCTGTGCGAGAACGTAGCACTTCCTGAACTGGAAATGAAAGTTGCTGGTGAACACAGTCCAGACAGCAGTAACGTTTCCCGTTACACGGATTTGGCAAAACCATTCAGTCGTGTATGAATGTCATTTATGAGAGATATGGTTGAGCCTCGGCGTCTGTCCTTCTCTACAGTCACATCTTCCAGCTCCCCCTGTATAATCACGAACATACATGTGCTGTCCAAATATTTAGACAAATTATACTTTGATGCTTTGGCAACATTGGTGCGAAACTTTCATGCCAATAAAGCACTCAAATTAAATTGAATGTAATCCTTCCTGTGTGGCCTCCTCCCAGTTGGACCTGCATGGGGAACCCAGATCAGATGATCAGAGAGCAACGATTGCGCTACGTGCCCCCGAGTCTGAGCTGCTCGTCCTGTCTCTGAGGGTGAGCCCAGACACCCTGTGAATGAAGCCAATTACTAAAATCAGTACTACCAAAAAGCAAAAATGAGCTGTCTGAATATCTTTAAAAAGGCAGTGGTTTTGAGCAAAGCGTTTTCAAACGTGTTTGAACAAAAGAACTGCTCTGTGCAGATATCTGAATCTGGTCACCCTGAAAACTCTGATGCTCCTTCGCAGGCCGCTCGTCTTTCCAGCTGCTGAAAGTGGACGTGTTTTATTGTAGCACAGAAAATGGAGCGAAGCCCCTGACTGTGTTTTCTGACTGACAGATGCAGCTGCTGTATAAAGTGATTAGACTGCAGGTGAGCAGCTGTGGATTACACAGAGAAGGTACATGTAACAAAGGACTAAAGCAGCTGTAAGCTTTTGGACGTGAATGTGTGCACTGGATTTTCACAATTCACAAAATATAAAGAAAAAACTAAAACCCTGTCTTACATCTTACCATCCACATCCAGGGGGGAGGACTCAACTGTTCATCATTGTACATTAGATTTCTGGAGAAAAAAAAACAAGATTCAGGAGGAATTTGTACATTGGACTTTAGATAATACCGTAGCCTTAAAAGAGAAGAAACTAAATGATCTCAGCAACATCACTATGCAGCCAAACATGGAGTGTGTTGCGTTAAAACTCTACAAGAATGTGTGACAGCCAGAAATACAGCCAGCCACGTCTGAACAAAAGAAATCTTCAAGAGGAACAACACATCAAACATGTTTCCAGGTGTGAGGGAGCTGTGTGAAATCTGCTAAATGTCCTCAAATAACGTCACATAAATCAGCGTCGGCTGAAGACGATAAGTTTGAAAATGAAACAAATCTGCAGCTGCTGCTCATCTACGACCCATCTTTATGTTTACTGTGGCAGCGGCCTCTAGTGGCCGTACCACGGTAGCAAAGGAGGAAGTTTGGTGAGGTGTTTCAAATAAGCAGAAAGTCCTTTCTCTCACCCCGGACTCACACAGGTGGCGTGAGCGCCGCTTTACGGCTGCGCCACGGTTTTGCCCCGTCCTCAGTCCGGCGTCACCTCACACTGGTTTTGTCCAGTTTGTTATTAAACGTGCAACGAACTTTATCGCGTCTCTCTTCATTACACTCCCACACATAAAAAGCTGCTTTAATGGTCAAGCACAGCCTGTGGTTTTTCATCATATTCCAGTCAAATCTGATGTTTATTTATAAATGTTGCTCATGGATAGTGGTTACAAATAATGATGCCTGTACATCGCGTTGTACGGCGTACAGGCCTACAGCCTACGTCAGCTGGTTCATTTGCCTAATCTTCGCAGGTCTTTGGACCACGGTGGAAACGCACACAACAGTGGGCTGAAGGAACCTTTTAGTTTAGCTTAAAAGTCCCAAAAACGATTTCCTAAACCTTACCAAACAGTTGTTGTTGCCTAAACTTAACCAAACTGCGTTTTACAACACGTGTTTAATGTCATGTGACGTAGGGAGCCGTGGATAAACAACCCATGTTGTCATTTAGGTTGGAGGACTTGTTTCAGCTGTCAGAGGATGAGTTGCATTGTGGGTAATGTAGGCACAAGGTTTTGACAAGGAAGAAGAATGTGTGGAATAAAAATAGATTTTTTCTGACGTAGTTCTGCTGCATTCATTTTATTTCTTGTTTTTAACTCTGGAGTAGTCTTTAAACATGATGCCACTGCACGGAGCTGATATTATCATCAATAAAGGAGCAATATTAGACTCATACAAGAAGACACACTACATGATTACGTCCACGCTGAGCTGCCAAACTCTAAAAATGTCAAAACACAATGTAGATGACCAAACCAGATCAACATCTTTATTTCCCCAAAGCTCCATTTTCTTCATTTACACTAAAACACCTGTAATGTTTCACGGTTTATCCAGTCCGGAAATCATTTTCAAAAAGCTTCACATTCAGTCAGGAAGCATTTTCAAAATGAGCCTCCCAAGTGTAGACGTGAGCCTTCTGTCTGTTCACGTTCCCTGTCCTCCCCTCCATCTCCCTGCAGAGAGGACCCAGCACTCCTGTCTCTGTGTTCCTCTCTGCCATTGATTTTTCTGCCAGCAGTCCGACCCCCCAAAGATCCACCAAGACCAACAGCTGAACCTCCACACTGCTGAAGCCTCCACCCGTCTGACTCGCTGCGCTGTGCGTGTGCGTGCGATCACTTCATAACTCACTACATCCCTGCATGTTAAAAAATTATTTTTTCATTGATTCATTTTACTTAAAAAAAAAATACAATTACAATTAAAGTATTTAAGCTCGGCCCCCGCTGAGTGTGTTTACATCACGTCTCCTGTCCATCCTTTAACTCCATCTGCCTCTTTCCACTCTGCCTCACTTTTCTCTTTTCTCAATCAAGCAAACTACAGCAGAAACCAGACTAAGAGTCTGCAGCCACACTCCAGACAGTGTGACACCTGCACCTGTAAGAGGTTCAACAGGTCAAAAGGTAAAAGCTTTCAGGCCATGGAGGCCAGTGCAGCTATGTTTTTATTCCTCCCAAATTCTAGTGTTGAATACTCTTTAGGGGATCACCAAAAATATTAGAATTCATCCTGAGGTGAACATGAATGTCTGAACCCAGTTTCATGCCAAGCTATTGTACTCAAAATCACAAACTTCATGGTGACGCTAGAGGAAAAGTCAGATCCCCAAAGTCAGCAGGACTCATCCTCTGCACACCATGAATGTCTGCATGAAACTTCAAGGCAATACATCCAACCGTTACCAAGGTGGAGGACTGGCTGACCAACAGAGAGATCTTGCCGTCGTCTGTTGTATTGCACTCTTTTAATACAATACAATGTTTTGATCATAAGCACTGAGAGAATATATATTTTATTACTTTTTATCTGTCACCTTTTAGTCCCATACGCAGCAGCACGTACCTTGAGATCCTCGGGCAGAGGTCTGTTGTCTGTTCCAGAGTCTCGACTGAAAACTAAAGGGGACAGAGCGTTTGCTGTCAGGGCCCCGAGGCTCTGGAACAGCCTGCCCGAGGAAATCAGGTCGGCTGAGTCAGTGAACTCTTTTAAGTCCCTTCTTAAAACATACTTTTATAGGAGAGAAATTTCCTGATTTTAGTTGATTTGATTTTATATATATTTTATACTTAAAACTTACTTTAAATGTGTGTTTTAGTCTCTGAAGTGTTTTCTTGCTTTTATTATGTAATTGCTTTTATGTGTTTTATTGTTTTTACACTTGTTAAAGCACTTTGGAACTTGTTTGTTGCTCTACAAATAAAGATTATTATTATATTATCATTATCATCATTTTGGTTATCAGTACAGAGTCTTTGTGGTTTTTATCACCCTGACAACAACATTTATGGTGAAATTGTTGACTTCTTGAAAGGCTTTTGAATTTCCATCTTTGCATCTTTAAACCATAAACAATCACCGTTTCCCTTCAAATCTAATCTCAGTCTCATTTCCTAAAACAGCAGAGTGGAGTGCAGATTGTTACCGCAGCTTATGTTAAATAAAAACACATAAGCAATCAAACATGTCTTATTAACACTGGCTGTCTCCCTCCTGCTGCAGATAATCTCCCAGCCAAACATTTGACCCAAGTCTGTTTTCTAAAGTTAAGAAGGCTGAATGTTATTTTAATTATTTAATATAATTAAGATATTCTGTACTCTGTGCGTTCTCGAAAACTTCAAACTTTTTTCGCCTGTTTTGCACCCTGCAGAGGTCCATCATTACAGACGCATATTATACGTCTCAGCTTTGTTGAAACTTTAATGACTTTGTTTTAAATTCCAGCACAGATCCCAGTGTCTCAAAACATGTCAGGATGAATTACAGGAAGATGTGTATACAATTATGGATAGTGCATTTATAAACCTAATGATGTCTTGGCTCTAAATATTTAACGAAACATATGCTTGATGATGCTTGAATGAGCCGCGGAACAAAATAATGTGGAAAATGTGGAAAAATTTAGGAAAGAAGCTTGAAGCCACTTAAAATTTAAGAGACAAATCGTGTTTTAAGAGTCTTTTGTCATGATAAGTGATGTATTTTCACAAGTCCCTTGTCATGTCTTTGCCCTCGTCTTTGCTGAGGCCAAAGACAAATCTCTACTCTCCTAGGCACTAAAGTATTAATGTGTTATTTGTATCCTAAACACATTTGTTAAATATATCATGACGTGGCATAAAGAGTTTCTACAGACTGGCGACAGTAAAGTCCATTTATCTGCCAGAGCTTGAAAGAGCTCAGAGCGCTCAGTGCCGACAATTTCCTGAGAAGAAATTACTTACAAGCTCAAAAATGGTCCTGTTGTACTCACCCAAAACTTCTCTTTGTGCAGGAGCATCATAACTAAATCATAGTCATGGAAAATACTTGTTTCTGATTGGCAGTCTCCCACTAAAATCTAAGAACAGGACAGCTCAACCACATTATGTCGATCAATCAACCACATATCTGAAATTGTGTCTGGTGACACAGCTGCAGCTGGAGAACAATAATGTTAAGTTAGGAGTCGGTCATGAGTTATGGGCTCATATCCTGCACCATCCCCAGTGGTTCACTTGAAAGGCATGCTGGGATACCGGTCCACACACAAGTAAGGGTTTCAAGAATACTTCTGGGCATTTTGACCATTCTTTGCTAGATGTGGACTTTGAATTGAGACGTTACTCGGGCCAAATACAGACAATAAGACAGATTATCCGTCTTCTCCCTCCTGTTTTTCTTTGGTAATTTCTGCTTATTTCTGTTGCTGCAGTGGTTGGTGTTGGTCAGTATTTCCTCCTCCAGTTTTCTCTCCCAGACTTGACAAAACTGCCCTGTCACCGAAATGACCTTTGGTGGCCTACAGGGGACAAAAGTCACATTCATGAGACAACTCAATGAATAAAATATCAACGAGGTGAAATGAGAAATCTGTCCTCCTAATTATCTTTTTTTAATTTCCTGGGTATTTTATGATCTTTTATGGTTATGTTTGCCCCGAGCCTCCATTAATTTCTGACCCTCCAGCAGTCGTGCTTGCTCAGCAGACCGCTCGCTTCTGGGCGACTTGGTGATTCTGTTCCAGATGAGGTGAAATATTACACTACTGAGTTTGGCGTCTCACCTTGATGATGCAAACTGAAGGACACAACGGCATAGTGAATGTTAAAATAACACACAGGGACGCTGACAGGATTTAAAGTAGATGATTTGGAAAAGTGGAAATCCTCATCTCTCCACACACAGGCACATACTTAACATATACATAAAATAACATATTTATATTTCATGCATCTGTGCCGAGAACAAATCCCACCAACTTCACACAAACCGTTTTATTTAGTTCCACACAAGTTCACTGCAAAAAGGCTTTTTCAGATTCTGCCCAGCTCATTAGACAGGTGGGGGGAGTTTAGTCAGGTCTCTTAAAAGTCCTGTTCATTTTGTCATGTGAGCACCAACGCTGACCTGATAAATAAGACCCTAATGGTGTGTTCACACTGAAAGCAAATCCAGTGTTTCGTGCAGCTTGATCACACACACAGTCATGCAAAGATGCAAATTCCAGCAAATTGTGTGTGTGTGTGTGTCCAGCATTAAAACCCCCACCAGGAAAGCGCTGCGAGGATTAAATTTGCGTTGTATGTGAACACACCATAAGATGCTGGGCGCCACAAGACTTCAGGGGGAATGCAGATTATACTCGGCAATTTGCAGAGGAAAAGATTCGTTGAACTAAAAATGGAAGACGAGTTGATTTGACTTTATGAAGCTTTACAGTGAACTGATCATGCGTGTACAGTACCACCATCTGGTGCTTCTTGTCTGCTGAGTAAACGTGAGTTGCAATTTTGTGCAAACAATGTGACATTTTGTTGATCCCTGCAGGGGAATCTCTCACACTTTCCCCTGCATTCAGTTCAAAGGTCAGATACATTGCCGTGCTCTTGATCCAGATGGGCTGACGAGCTCAAGGACAACTCAGCAGGTGGACGCTCGACTCAGCTACCTCCTCTCTCCTGTAGTTACTGTCCCGTGTGCAGCAATACTGTACTCAGCGGTGGCCGCTGTGTTAATTAGAGTGTCCCACTTTCAGCTGCTTGTGAACTCAAGCTGCACTGTAGCGTGCAGGAAGAGTTTTCCAAAAACATACAAACAGCCAGAGGTTCAGTTATTAATGATTAAATGCAATTACACTCGGTGGCCTTTGTAGTGGCTGCATATGTACACAGCACAAGACAAAAATCCTTAGCACCAATTACTTTAGAGTATTTCAGATTAAGTCAGTTAATAATGCATAAACACACAGTGGCCTTTTGCTACAAAACCGCCGCTGAATATAAAACCAGAAGACAGTGTGATGAATTGCCCCGAGGTGAGTTCAGTATGTGAGGTCGCGCTCGGCAGCAAGTGTATCGTATCAGAACGATGTGGCAGGCCTCAGAGGACGCCGACACTGTCCCGGTGCAACGGGACATCCTGACACAGCAAACTGGATCTTATCGAACTCGAATCAGAGCGGCAGAGGATGCAGTCCCTTTGTTCTGAATGAAAGTTTGGACGTTTTACAGCTTCTCGATGAAAAGGCCGAGATAAGAGGTGAATAAATAGCAGGATTTGTTCTGTGTGCAGCAGAGGGCTGTGATGAAACCTCTGTCTTTGTATCACTTTGTTCCTCCGTCTCTCACTCTTCACCACTTCTCCTCAACAAAAGGATACGAGCTCTTTTTATTGTCGCCTCTGTTAAAAGGCAGACGACTGTTTAAAAGGCATGTTTAGTTATCTGCTGTGAGTCAGATATGCCGCCACAAATCTGCCAGCGGCTCATGTAAACAGGCACAATGACAAGCCTTTGGAGAGCGGGTAAACTGCAGGTCTGTAAAGCTCCAACATCACTGTTTGAATACTGAAACACCTCACGCTCCCCGGGGAGCACAGCAACTTTCTGCTCCAAATCGATAGAAAATACAAAACCTCACTGATTCATCCAAAATCCATCTATTCTGCTGTAATAGTGATTACTTGTAGAAAAGCGGGACTGATTGTGTATACACAACAACAAGCTGACTTTACAGAAAAATAAGTTTATTAAAAGGTGTAGCTTTTGGGAACTAAATTGTAATTACAACACAAAATCTGAACATGGTGCAGATGATTGAAAGACCACTGCAGTTTCATTCTGTTCTACATCCAACCCATTCTCACTCCCCAGCTCGTCACATATGAACGCATGAGTTAGTTAACTTACGTGTCAACCCAAAAGATGATCTCTTCCTAACCTTAACCAAGTACTTTTTGTGCCTAAACCTAACCAAATTGCAACGTTTCACAACTTTAATAACGTGCTGTTTCATGCTTATTTTGAAAGTCTAACCAGACGTTGCATACTTATTGTTGCTAAGTGTTGCTAACTGGACCCCGGAGCCTTAAAAAGCGACGCCAAAGGGCCTTGACCAAGCGTCAATATGTGACGAGTCGGGAGTGAGAATGTGTTGCATCATCCACGTTTGCGGACACTTGAATAGTTGGCGTTCCAGTTATCCCAAAGTTGTTGGATGGGTTTGAGGCCACTCAAGTCCTTCCACAACAAACCAAGCCTGGTTTTGTGCACGGGGAGTATTTTAGTAGGTTATCTTCCAGTTCTTTTGATATGCGCCCGTTTTAATTTGCCAGTTATGCAAACTCTAAACATCACAAACAGAAATACTGTCTGCACAGATGTTTCACCTTTTAAGCCTCCCAGCATCTTAAAGGGCATTTCAACATGAAATCCCCAGTGGAAGCTAAATAGCAAAGTAGAAGCAACTGGAATTAATTTGGGAATGAAAACAGCATTTCCTGTTAAAGCTAGAGCAGCAGAGTGGTGAGTATGACATGTTTCTGCTGGAATGAGATGTGTATTGTGCAGAATTTACCTTGTGGTCCATTTTAGTACATGCCATTCCACCTCAATGATTTATTGATTTGAAAAAGCAACAAACAGAACCTTTGGCTTGTTTTGAGTCGTGTTTACCCAGCTGGTTTCAGACCTCACACAGTACAGAGGAAGAGCTGATGGGTTAAAAGTCGGCTCGTCCATCCCCGTGTGGCTCCGTGAACAAAGAGACACACACAGTCACAACAGCTACCTGTCAGAGAGCAGCTGTCGCGCCTGCAGGGCATTGTTTGTCGGCGGTACGATATGCGAACAGCCTGGCTGGGTGGTGTAGAGGATGTGAAGTGAATGAGAAAACATGTTAGAGTCAGTTTAGCAGGAGCTGTGCCGCCTTTCTCTCACCTTCCACGTGTCAAGTGTCACAATGCCTGGAAACGAGCTTATCATGTGAACTACATCTTCCTTTTTATCTCAAGGGCCTGTGGGTGTTTTTCTTGTAGAAATAATCAAACCTAATCTATAGATAAGCATGCAGCTGGGATGTTTTCTGATTACCTTTAAATCCACATAAATGAGCACATGGGTGATAAGATTGTCATCAGATAGAGCAGTAAATCAAAGGATCGGTTCAAATTACAAAAATATGTTTTCTCACGTTAGTTGTATCTATCCATGCGCATAGTTCTGGGTTTTATTTGTTTGGACAATGAGATGTCTGTCCCTGAGATTTCTGTCTCAACTACAATACAATGGAGAAGACTGAAAAATCCCCTTCAAATATGTCACCGTAACATGTCTCTCCAGAAACTGTGTCTATCAGCAGTTTTCATTGGACGGACTTTATACTAAAGAAATCTCTCTGCAAATTGTTAACTTTTTTGTCAATTGTAATAGTGGTGCGGGCAGAAATCTAACGGACAGATATTTCAAGACCTGGATGAATAAAACTAAACTATCTGCATGGGAAGAAATATTAAATATATATATATATAGAGGTGCAGCCAGATAAACTCAGGTATGAGAGCATTAAATGCACAGATCTGATCAACTGAGCCAGACATGGACATGAAATTCCTTTTTACCAAATTAATAGGACGTAGTGGAGCTTTTGTGTGCAAACAAAACAGTGTAGATAGTGACACAGAAACTAAATCTCAATGCGTATACCTGAGGTTTAAAGGAAGTTAGGTCTTCTAGAGGACCAGCTACAAGTGTAACCAACACTGACAGATTCCTGTGAGCTCTGGTGACCTAAAAGTGTAAAGATATGCAACAAAATAACCTGGTTCCAGACCTCTTAAATCACCACGACATTTCAGTGATGTATGTATCGGAGGAAAAAAACGGAGCCAATCAGAGTCTGTGAAGGTTCTCAGTCATCCAGGTCATAGTTATCCAAAGAAGGTTAAAGTCAAGGGCAACTGGACTTGGTTCAACACAGAAGGGCCAACTCCTCAGGTCAAGACTCTGCAGTCTACTTACATCTGAAGGACAGAGGACACTCGTTTGAGGACCACCAGGTGCACATTTTAGACAGAGAAGATGGATGGTTTGAAAGAGGTGTCAAGGAAGCATCTACACCAGGGTTGAGAAGCCGTCACTGA
>NC_060163.1:25944475-25961818 GCF_021292245.1 Micropterus dolomieu | reverse complement strand
TCTCAACATTTAGGCTGCTGAAAACTCCCCTCATTACCTGCGCCCACATCGAAGTATGTGGGGCGGAACATGACAAGTCTCTGTGATAGCCTATAAGATAGCTACCAACCTAAAACAAATAGCCTACGTTCATATTAAAATTAATTTCAATATTCCTACCAAACGGCTCATAATATTCAGCCTCACATAGAAAAATGAAATCTATTTTAAGGGAACTGGGGAGCAAATAAAAAACATGAGACACATTTCAAAGCAGTGAGTAGTCTGACTGTAAAGGCTTTCGATCAGTCTCTGCAGGATGATATCACTATACAGAAGTTTCTCCACATCACCGCAGTCTGTGGGATCTCCTGCAGATGGTGATGTCATTTTCCAAGGCGGCGCTTTCATAGAGTTGATCTGAAACATAACCTGCTCCGGAGCCGTTCAGCATGAGTTACCATGGAGATCTACCCCGGTAAGAAGTGAACCAGTGTCGTGGTGCTGGAAACCCAGGGTTAACCCCGAAGTTACCTGGATAAGCTCAGATCCTGCTTCGAGGTCCCCTGGTCTCTCAAGTGAGACTGGCTTTGCGGTTTCTTGCTAACTTGTGAGAAGCTGCAGCTACATCTGGTTGTAAGAAGCGCCAAAGCTCAACTATGCAATATGCATAAAGGCTACATGAGAAAGACACCATCCTTGTGTTTCGCCATTAGTTTGCTTATTTAGTAGGTTACCGTGTGCAACAGTATGATGTCACAGATGCTGCGTTTGATAACCTGGGTGGCTAGATATATTTTAATATCAGTCCCATTGGCTCTAGAGTGTGTGTGTGTGTGTGTTTGGCAATTAGGCTAATTTGGTGATATGCTCAGTCAGGATGGCAGAACTTTGTTTTTCAATTATGAACATTTGCTTGTTTAGATGTTCTATCAAGGACAGAAAGCTAAACTAATGTTTGTTCACATAACTGTGTAATTACAGTCTCAAGAACATGTTGACAGAGAAAAAACAACCTTCCATTAGGGGTGTGTTGGCTAATATATTTTGAAATAAAGACTGACATCACATGATTTTCATTTGGAAGCCTCAGCTTCCAGGGACTCCTGCAGACCGCTAGTAACAATGTCAAAATCAAACCTACGCCCTTGCTTTCCAGAGCTGATTATATTCAAAACATTAAGTCTCGGTGAATATATCCCATCAGCTGGAGAGAATCTGATATAAAGTTCTCTCAGAAACGCTATGTTTCCACTTCTTTTCATGCAATTTTTTGAAGTTTGAATGATTTATTTCTGGACTTGAGGAAATCCCTCCTAATTGAAGGAGGAAACGCAGCTGCCATCTAATTGAAAGCAGCACGTCTGACTTGGTTGCTTAAACCCAACTTCTTTCTGCTGTCCTCCAGAGTGCGGAAGTGCCTTGATGTGTGTTCTGTACTCTTGCATTTGCTGTTACGCATCCGTTTGAGCATATAGAGCAACCGTGAACACTAATGAAGAAGATTCCCTGAACCGTGACGCAGAAATCAAATGGAAAGTAGAAAAATATTTGATGTAGTGGGAGGCGCTTCCCTGACAGCTCCGTTCATTTATCACTAGACTGTTGGAAAGGACGTTTTAATTACCTGCACACATCCTGGAGAGGAAGATTAGTGAAATTAGAGAGGGAGAGAGGAAAATAGAAAGAGGCGAAGAAAGAGAGAGTGAGAGGGAAAAACAACAGTTACACAGAAGGAAAAAGAGAAGGGAGAAAGACGACGGTGTGTGTTTGTGAGGATAATTGAGCCTTTTCATCCACATCGCCAATGACAGATGTGACATTTAGCTTTGGGAACACACACTTTCTGCTGTGTGTGTGTGGATTTCTCTCTCTACACACACACCTGGTCTAACCTTTTACAGTCTGGTAACTAATGGGCAGGAAACAAAGATGAATGAAAGCACCGCAACACACACATATCTACGAGGACCTAATCTGACCTGAAGCTGCATCACGAAAGATTTTGGACAAAAAGGAGACAAACCACCTCCATCATACGCAGAGAACAAGGCTGTTCATTTAGTTGTTTCTTATTATTTGATATCTGGGTAATAAAGCACTTCAAAGCTTCACATATTCTGTTATTTCTCTCTTATTGTAAACTCTGTGAAGCCAGTTCACTGAGTGAAGTCCTGCATCGCAGCTGTAAGCCAAGTCCTGAGCCCAAAACAGGTCTGAAAGTGCAGAGTGTGTGATCAGAGACTCAGTGTGCCAGGACCGTCAAAGGGTAGTAGTCCATACAGTGAAAAGATAAATCCAAAAAGGGTAGAAACAGTCCAAGCATCCAACACGATCACAGAAAAATAAACACACTCGACATGAAACGATGAAGACGCGATCATGACTGTAAACACACGAGCAGGGAGGATGTGCACGGACAGGTGAGACACATTAGGGATAATCGGAACAACACAGGACACAGAGTTAAACACTGTTGAAGAAATACTGTGAGCCAGGTTCATGATGACATAACATAACGCGGTTTATTGAGCCCGGCCGAGGTGAGAGTGCCGGCATACAGCAGGTCAACACGTCAAATGCCAACACCAAATCTGAAGGATAACATATTTTGGTCCCTTTATGTTTCTGTCTTCCCCCTTGTGCCTGTAGGTTTCCTTCCAAAGTCATCTTTAGCTGGCCTTAACCTGGAACAACTAATCTATCGGATGTTTAGACTCCAAAGCTTCGTCATATTGGAATCTAATCTCTCCATGAGTTGTACTGTGGGAAATGAACATTCTTCATCGATCAAATATCCTATTTTAGATTCATTCAATTAAAACTCTCGTCTAATGGTGAACAACTGGGTGATAACCTTCGTTAATAGAATCTGAACTTTATATTGCAGGAGGAAACGAGAGTAGAGTTTGATTCTGATCAAGGGAAATAGTTTCTGGGTTCAAGGGTTGTTTAACCCTAATGTTAGTCTTTTTTTTTAAACTTCCTTTAATAAAAGCAGGTACCCGGGTGTCTATCATTAATTTTAATATTCAAGACAGGTCTAGCTTTAGAGTCATTAGCTTTCCCCACAAGTGTTCACTGACCTTCCAGCTCTAGTTATTTCTCACATGTAACGGTCCTTGTTAGGGAGGCAACAGTTAGACTGATGAGGTAGAGACGGCAGCTCAGGCGTCAGGCTGGCAGATGACAGTGTTCTCTGGGAATCTTACAAGGTTGATCTTACAAGAATGTTTACAACTCGCTGTCACCACAGATTAGAGCACAGTACAGTTATAAGACTTTGAGGTATCTTTTCTTCTGGTTAATTGACATGTCACGTGTCTGTTCGCTAGTGTATGTGAGAAATTAGACACCTAAGAATATTCTTTAACAAACACAGGCCCAAGAGACAGCCAATTTCAAAATAAAACAAGAAAAGGACAAAAGGTAGATCAAAACAGTGACTCTGTGATCTTTTAATTCACTCTAGATGTAAAAACCCACTGTCTATTGTCTAAAATTCATTGCTATGAAAGCAGCGAAAATACTGCAGTGGGTCACGACACGGGGAAGTGTTGGAGGTGCAACAACCTCAATCACTAATCATACGGCCTTTAAATTGTAAATAGCAAAAGGTGGTCATCACAAGTTTCCAGAGTCCAAGGTGATGTCTTCATAATACTTTGTTTTGTTCAACTAACAGTCTAAAACCCAAATATATTAAACTTACAATAATATAAAGCAACAAAAGTAGCTGGTCCTCACATTTGAGAAGCTGGAACCAGATAATGTTTGGCATATGTGCTTCAATAATGACTTTAAGGGGCGCTGAAGAGATTTAATCTTGCATCCCATAAAGCTGGAGGACTCACAAGAGAAGGATTTTAAAAAAGGAATGGTGAAAATTAAAGCAGCAGAGGCTTGACTTTCAGTCACTGGTGTAGCTCCAAAAAACATTGAGTCCTTCATTTCTCACTTTGCAGCTTGAATCTTTCAAACTCCCCTGCACATCGAGTTTCTAACAGAGTTATTTTCTCAGACTTGCAATGACAAGTAAACCCAGCGTCAAGCGAAAGTAACCCTTTCAATAGTTAATTGATTGCCAGGGTTGTTGCTTGTTAGTTGTGTCAGTCAACTGATTCATTCTTTCATATAGAAACTGCACTGAGCTCCAGAACATGTAAGCAATATTAATGCAAATTATCTGTGCATGTTAACACAATTCCTGTCAAGACAACAGAGCATCTTTGTGGATGTGATGACATGCTGTATGATTTATGATGAAACCACCTCAGCCCCCCCCCCCGTTTCTCTGACTCCAACATACATGCAGCTCCTCTCTCTGTGTTATCTGTATCCTCTCCACACCTCAGCAGACTACCCGCACATCAACAGGTCCGATACTAACAAGGCAGATGTATAATTTAACGGCCGGGGTTCTCTTCACGATCAGAATATGATGGTGATGCATGGGGCGTATAAAATGCAAATGCGGGGCTCCTGAAAGCCCCTCGCTGCTCGGCTCCCGCTCCCCTGCAGGACTTCCAAGGTTCTATGTAAATGAAGCCAATCAAACGGCTGCGAGTGACTTTACAGCCGCCATCACAAACCTATCAAACCTCATCTGAGGCATAGAGATGAGGTCATCTCTGCAGCACGAGCATTAATAAAAAACATCAGGCTTCCAACGTTTTCTTCACGTTCCGTATATTCATGTTTAAGAGCTTTTATTATTTTTTTATTAAACTTGGGTTGGTCTTCATTATGATGTGTGTTGATAGCAGCTGTCAGCTCGGCTGTGTCACTCCAGCTGGAAACCATTCCTCACTACAACCGCAGGCAGCGGGAGGGCAAAGCCATCGGAATTAAATCTACTGACTATATTATTCATGCAAAACAGTTTATCACATTTTTAGGCAGTCATTAATTTTTCTGATGTAAATGCATATAATGTAGTAAATATTTTGGGGCTGGTGAAATAAGCATTGTGAGAACTACAGCACTCATGGTGGTTATTTGCATTATGATGACCAGCGACTCAGTTTAACTTTTTTTGTTTCTAATCTCAGTACATCATCTGCAACAGTCATAAACTGGCAGTTCTCTCTGGAGGGATAATCTAGCCTGGTATGGCTCTGAAAAGTGAAGCCAGCGCCGAAGAGCCTTAAACCTGCATCCTCTCCAGCAGCCAGCAGGGGGCGACTCCAGCGGCTGCAGAAAGAAGTGTGATCGTATAGAAGTCTGTGAGAAAATGTTTCTGCTTCTCAGCTGATTTATTCCCTCAGTAAACACTTTCCTGATGAGTTTCTGGTCTCAGTCGCTAGTTTCAAGTCTTCTTCAACACAACGTGATGTTCATTTAGTAAATTATGGTCCCATTTAGAGGAACAGAGACCAGGAAGCAGGGGAGGCTTTAGGGCGGGGCTACAAGCTGATTGATAAGTAAATTTTTCTAGAAGACTAATTTAGCATACTGAACAAAGAAGCTAGAACAAGCTCGTTAGCGCCACCATCTCGTCCAAATATGATCACATCCAGAGTCTGGTTCCAAAAAACCAACACGGCAAACTCGAGGCTTCAAAACGGTAGTTCACAAACCAACGGGTGACGTCACGGTGACTAGAGCCACCTTTTTTATACAGACTCTGCTAATCTCAGTTGATGTCGGTTACTGACCAACACATCCCTCAGATATATAAAAGTCAAAATAGGTTATTTGTCAGTGAATTCCTGAACGATGCCATCCAGCTCCTCTATGTTTGGCTGTGGATCTAATTAAGTTAAAAGGAGGATCAGGCTCATTGTTAAAAAACTGACGGTTAACTGTTTGTATGTCCAGTCGCTTTCATATTGATTTCTATATTCAGTCTCAGACTGACACAAACATCTGGTCTTACAGCCAAGATTCTGTTCATTCACACTGTGAGGACAGAAAAGTTTCTGACCTTTCACCCAAATTACACGTCAACCAGGAACGTCTGTCATTGGTGACGGACCTATTTTCAAGGTTCAATGTCCAACACTGAATTATTCAGCATGTTAAAGATAATGAAGGAATCGGTTTCTTTAATCTCATCTGCACAAATTAGTCCTTTGAATCTCATATTTTTATCATTATCTCTTTCCTTCTGTGTCTTATCACCATGGAAATAAACTGTTGGTTTGTAACAGCTGAAAATGAGCTTTAATCACCATCAGATAATAATACAGTTTTTGACTAAATGAGCCTGAATGGGATGAAAATTAAAAAAAAACAACATTACAATTACAGATGACTTCGTAAACCACCGTCTGCTGAACAGTGAAACAAAAGAGTAATGATGCGGCTGCTGGTTGTTGCTCAGTGTGTGTGTGTGTGTGTGTGTGTGTGTGTGTGTGTGTGTGTGTGTGTGTGTGAGTGTGAGTGTGTGCGTGTGTGTGTGTGTGTGCGCGCGCAGCGGTGGCCACAGCATGTTCATAATGTAAAGTTCCCCTCAAAGTTCTGACAATGTTATGGGATATGTTTGACACATGAGATATTTATTGCTTTTTGCATTTGAAGTAGGGCTGTAATTTACAATATTATTTATTTTTGGATTATCAATTCATCGTTGTCTATAAAATCGTATTTCACAATAGTTCCCAGAGCCAAATGAGACTTCTTCAAATGTCTTGCTTTGGTTTGACAAAAGTCCAAAACACTAAATATATTAAATTTATCCTCAAGTATGATAAAAAAAAAAATTGTGAAGCTGTAACCAACAAATTTAAAGTAATATGTTTAGTTATTCAAATAGCTGCTGACTAAGTTTGTCGATCTACTAATAAATGAACCAACTAATCATTGCAGCTCTAAACTGAAGAGCCTCTGGGGTTTTTTTGTCAGAGTGTTTAATTTTAAAAAAGCATTTCTGATGTTCATAAATTCATGGAAATCATTCTGTAAAAAATCAAAACCATGATGCTTTTTCAAAGCTTTCAGCTGCATCTTCATCAGTGAACGGAGCTGGCCCATCTGGTTTCATCTGGCAAATTCTGTTCTGAAGTGTCAAAAAATATATTTGAAGATTGAGTATCAGTGTTTTGAAAATGTTTATGATCATCTGAAGAGTGATTAACTGTTACGTACTTGGAGAAAACACTTGTGAAGTCAAGAAGTGGCCTTTAGGCAATGTCTCTACCTGCCATGACGCCTCATCATGGCTCATGTCTTTAATTAGGTGCCTGACATTTCAGATTGAGATGTGTTGTTGGACAGCCCACCCTATTGTCCCTTCTGTGACCCCGCAGCTGGTGTTTGTGTGACGCCATGAGCTTTGTTTGCCTCAGCAAGACCTCTGTGTCTGTGGTCGACACAGCGGATCAAGTGCTTAGTATTCGCAGGATGAGAAGAGTTTAGTTTGTGTATGTACGAATTTACTGTTTGTAGACAGTCGCACTGTGCAGAACATTGACTTTCACTGTGGACATGACTCTACAGGAGCCCAGACGGGACAGAAAGCTCTTTATGGACCAAAAAACAGGGTAAGGATTTGATCTTTGAACGTCAAGCACAAGCTACATCTATTTATTTTGTTGATTTTGTTGATTTGTTTATTAACTTCCTCGCCTGTCGTACATTTCTGAGATGTCCATTTTTAAGGTTTACAGGACTTCTGAACGACACAACAGTTGGCAAAACATGGCAGACTATTGAAAACAAAGGTGTATGAGTTCAAACAGTGCTGCATCCTTTAAATTTCATATTGAAAACAACCCTAAACATGTTTATTGAGGTAGGACTTCCTGTTGTAAACAAGAAGAAGCGGCTGGTAGAGCAGAGAAACTGCAGACGAAGCTAAGCGACGAACTTCAGAGCTCGCACACAGTGAATATTTTAATATCAAACAAGCAGATAAAACAAAGCAGCGTGAAAGCAGCATCAAGAAGACTTTGTACTTTGAAATTGCTAAAAAAAAAAGAGTCACTTTCTACATCTAAGAATGCATCCAGTGATCAATACCTTCATGATGAATTATGGGCTTTCACAACATAAGCTCAGGTGTTTGTTGTTTTTTTTTTTTTATTGTGCAGAGTAAGGCCGTTATTTCCAGTGGAGAGATCGGCTGCTCTCTCTAAGGCAGCCTTGTGAGCCTTTGCTCTAAGCTGACCTTCAAATACACTGACGTTAACAATGTGGGTTCTATGGGATTCTGCCATTGATGAGAGGCAGGCCAACAATTTTACTGTACGAGTGCTTTTCAGGGAGAACATATTTCACATGTCAACAAGAGAAGGAAAACATTCGACGTAGGTTTAAGGGTAACTATGGTATGGTTTGCAACCGGGACCCTATTTTCCCGTGTTTTTGTGTCTATGTGACTAATTGCAATTTTTGAAACAGGTGCAGTATTGATCGAGTGCAGCCACTTTATCACTACCACAGTGCGTCACAACCACCAGACTGCATAGATAAAAACAGTAATTTTACCTTGCAGAACACAGGAGTTACTGGTCTACCACTGCCTCAGTAACACAAACTAACTGATCAAGGCAGCGGCAGACCCGAGACATAAACTACTACTTTAGTCAAGGCAGTCTGGTGGCAATAAAGAGACTGGTTAACCTCTGTGTTCACAGGAATATTGACTGCTTTTATCAATATTTCAATGTTTTGGAAGATTTATGTTATTTGGAACGTGGTTGTGTGGAGAGAAATAATGTTTTGAAGAAAACTCCCAATAAAAGTGAACATTTAAACAGTAAATATGGCCAAAACGTGGACATTCGCCTGGTGTGTTTTTGAAAGATTGTATAATAACTGTTTTAAATTTAAATTTACAGTTACAGTTGTATTCCAGTTGTATTAGAAGATATTCAGGTGCATTATAATCTACCTTATGATGGTTTTGATGGTTTATTGCATTAAAATATAGCTGGATGAAAATATCGTATTTTTTCTGCATTTCATCTCCATGTAGTCTGTAATGGTAAAATAAATATGTTAATGTACAATGGATTTATAATCCTTAGCTTCTGACCTTTCAAAGGAAACCAGAATTATGCATATATGCCTAATGGTTGAGGAGATATTACTGATTTATTTTGGGTTTGTTATTTTAGGTGTTTTTCCTGGAAATAGGTGCCAGGGACCATGTGGTTAAACAAAAATGGTCTTACATATTAAAATGAAAGGTCTCTCTCTGAATGGATCCTTTTCGTAATGTTGTCAGACACTTGTAATAACAATCTGAGCCTGCCAGCAGCAAAATCAAGCACTTTAGTGGACTTACTTTGAAGTGGCGCCATTGCCCACAAGAATTACATTGCAGCCCTGTACACTTGCTCAGTACTGGACCAATTTCCAAAATAATATTGTCCCAGTTAATCACACAGACACAAAAAACATGGGGAAATACGGTCTAGCCATTAAGGGTTTGAACAAATTACCAAGGCTGTCATTTGTCTGATGAAGAGAAACCAACAAACCAAAACTCAAAAGTAAAATCCAACAGTGAATGTGTTCCTTTCAGTGAAGGCCGGACCTGAACATGAAAGAGCAGGCTGCCATGATGAATGATTTCCTCTCAGCAGCCTGTCCAGCTACTTAGAGGTGGAAAGAAAGGTTTAGTATCAGCATAGCTGAATTTACTCACATTTTGGGATTCTTACTGAAAGCAGTACTTCAAACTGCCAAAGTTAATTAAAATCATTTTTAGCTGTCACTTGGCTCAACTGAGAACAGGCCCGCCACGCTGAGATTTAACCACGGGAGACAAGAGTTATTAAGATGTGTTGCATGTTTTCTACCTGTTTGATAGATATTTGATGTATGCGCGGGCCGTCACACGGGCGACACCTGCTCTGACAGAGCTGAACGGTACAACACAGAGGAGCATGCAGCAGTAATTGGTCACAGCAGATGATACTGTATGTGGTGCCCTTTTCAACTACAGTCAGAACAGACACTAAAGCCAGCCTCAACTTGCTTCCTCTGCTCCCGTGTGAAGTCCAATACTCTGTTATTACTTTTTATTTATTTATGCAGGGAGCATTTTTGCTGAGCGTGCATGTCAGGGACTCCTAATGAAGGTCGCAGCAGCTGCATAAAACATTTTTCAAGTATTAAGGCTCTGTCGATTGTTGTGTAAGTGAAGCTGATTAGTCTTCTGAGTTCATTGTGGCATTTTTGGGATAAAGTTTTTAAGCTGTAAGTTGCCAGATACCCTCTTTGCTGGCTGGCAGCTGGTTCAATGCGTCACCCATGATCATGTGGACAGCGGTTGATGAAGTAGGGGAGTGTGATTTCATACACTGGTCAGGAGACTTGTTTATCACCTGGTTTGGGTGACGAGCCACGATCACATATTAGCATCGGCGGAAATGTATCTTGTAGCAACAGGCAGCGCTTGTAGATGCAGCAGCCGTCAGCTCCTTCGAACTTCGCTACACTTTTGTTTGTCATCTGTTTTTTTCAGGCCGACAGAAATACAGTCACTGCAAAAGGAAGAAGGGGTTTTTGGATTAAAGAGCGGCGGCTCTTAGACGATCCACCAGCCAGATCAGCTGGACCGGGCACCACAGCGGGCGCGGCGATCGCTTAGAAAAGAGGAAAGAGAACCGGGATAGGAGCCATGTTGGCCAAGCGTGGACGTAAGGCTGTTCCTAAAGGTCCGGTCAGGACAAAATGGGCCTCATGTTGGCCAAGCAACGGCAAATCACAGACTGTCAGCCCACATCTTTACAGAGAGCTGCCCCATCAACATCTTGGATCAAGCACTCGGTGGGCGGTCTGTGGTCCAAGCTGTCAGGAGGTGGACTGTTTACAGATGATGATGCTTGTTACACCATTTCACAAATGTCAGACTTTTTATATGAAGCTGAAACCATATAATTATCTTGTTGCTGCTGTTTCACCCCCAGTGCAAAAAATAAATAAATAAATGAGGATGTTCTGGGTGAATATGTTTAGGCATATGCATTTAAATAACTTATATAGCCTATTGTTTTATATGTTACCATATTTTAATAAACATTTAATTACACGTTAAGTTCTGCGTGTGCATCGAGGGACTACAGACTTTAATTTCGTTGTGTTGAATAATGATAAATCAACAACCTTGACCCTTGATGATATGATCATGTATGGTTTGCATTTTACAAAGTCCTGCTGTCCAAATGACTGAGCATCTACATAAATGATTAATTCCTATTATATGAAGAATTTTGTCTGACAATGCAACACACTGGAACATAGTTCATTAAACTGAACATTTGTTTAATTATTCTATGTGCAAATTTGATTTTTGGAGGAGAGCATTTATCTAGACTTGACTTGAGTAGGGGACAAAAATGAAACCTTAAGGCTATATTATATTGAACTGAACTGTATTAATGGGACAACATAAGTTCCCTTTGTGTATTGTTGTAAGGCTAAGAGAAGCTTCACTCTGCAGGTTCCCTAATGAGTTCATTGTCAGGTCCATTGTGTAAAGCACATTGTGTACAGTGTGAAGTAGCCAACACAAACAATGCACCCATAAAGGAAGGGAGTCCACATAATGAGCTAACACCATCGATCCACAAACTGAACGCAGATGTGTACTGAAGATTTTTTGTGTGTATTTTTGTCGCTGATGTTGAAAGAGCATTAGTGCCCCTATGTGCCACACAGCAGTTGGCTACAATCCAAACTAAATAAGTAAAAACTGAACTAGAGCTGTAGCTAACGATGATTTTAGTAATAGAGAATTCTACAGATTAGATCAGCTGCATTTTTTTCTTCCTGTGCTTTGAACGCTGGCCGACCGGGGCGACGCCTGGTGCGCGAGGAAAACGTTACTGTGGAGGATGCGAACTCTGCTGATGAAAGAGGCGCTTAGATGCTTGGTTACAGTGAGGCGGACAAAAAAACAGAGTGCCTAATTATAGCGGACGGCAATGTGGTTATAAGATTTCTGGAAAAAACTCGAAGCGGCATTTCAAGGCTGACTGCCGGGAACTGATTAATGTCTCCTTTGCAATAAAAATGAGAACAAAGCTAACATTCAAATTTTACAAGACATTTTATCTCTATGTGAGATGAGTGAAATAAAGACTAAAATGATAAATATCTCTATTTTGGTTCGAGCAGATTGACCAAAATGCTAATAAAAATTATACTAATGAGTTTGAAAAGACTCAAATGATGAACTAGACCAAAATACTTTTGATTTTCTTTTGACTAAAATCAGACTGAAATACCCAGACTTTTAGCCAACTTAAACTTAAATTAAAAAAATACCGTAAAACTTTTCCCAAATAGCTGTGTGGGAAAACATTTTGACAAACACCTGGTCCGGTTTTTATAGAATTTCTTTGGATGTATAAAACCTCTTTAACCCCGCACGGCCGGCGCTTTAGCTGCTTCTAAGCTGCTTAGATCATTAATACAAATATTCATGTATGATCAATATGTCAATATGGACACGCTGAATATCGTTAGGCCGGTTAGGATCTCCACAATACCACTGTTAAGTTCATTTAACGGAAAAACAAGACCCAAAGTCTAATTCTTCTAGATTTAATGGTGTAACCTGCCTGGCTACAAGGGAGGAAAAGGGGAAAAAATGCCGACTCCTGTTACCTTTGAAGCGCTCGTTAAATCCGAATGTGTCCGTTCCTGATTATTTAATATACTCCTTTAGTCTGGAAGGGTCCACCCACCAAAAGAATAAAAACAGCTTTTCAGAAAAATTTATCCAAGTTGTGAATCCTGCCACGTGAAGTCCATCGCTCTCTGTCTGCTAACTTCTCTCATCCTGTTGTTTTCGTTAGGTTGCTGCCTTCAAAATAAAAGCGCATAAGCCGCCTGTCGGAGACGTGTATTTGATATTATTTGATCATTTTTACATAAGTATTATTCTGTTTGAAATAAATAAACTGTTTCATAGTAGTTTCAGTTTTGTGCAAAAAGAATTAAAGGCCTGTCCCATATGGACGCCTGTCCCAAATAAAAGCCCGGGCTATTATTCAAAGTTTTACGGTAGTATACAGTGGACTAAATATGACAAAAACTATTTGTGAACAGCGCCATCATAATCAGGTCGTCTTAACTCGATCACAGCGTAAGCGTGAAGTGTGACAGTAATAAATGTCTTTGCGAAACAGTGTCCTATATAGTTACATGGATTAAACAAAGCATCAATGCAAAGAATTTGTGTCGATGCTTTTTAGTAATCGAATTAATCTTTTTCTGCCCTAAACTGAAGCTTAATGAAGAGAGACAGGATGAGAATAAATCAACAGCAGCAACAACACCTGGCAAGCCAATTCAAGAGTCACCTGGTCTTTACTAACTGATCCCTCACTGTACTGTACTGCTTGTATTTGAGGTCCCGTTGTCCTTTTCCATGTTTCAAGATCCACAGTGGTACCTTTGAGCTTGTCAATTCAACCAAACTGATTATTAGAACTGAAATAAGTTACTGTAGCAGTTAGAGCTGCAACCGTTAATCGATAAATTGTCAACTGTTACATTAATGGCCATCTATTATGATAGTTTACAGTTGGTTTGACTTAATTTCAGCTTCTGAAATGTGAATATTTTCTGGTTTCTTTCCTCCTCTATGACAGTAAACTGAATATATTTGAGTTATGGACAAAAGAAGACATTTGAGGACGTCCTCTTGGGATGTGGGAAACACTGATCAACATTTGTAACCATTTTCTGACATTTTATAGACCAAACAACTGATTGATTCATCAAGAAAATAAATAAATGAATCAACGAAAATAATCGTTATTGGCAGACCTACTAACAGTTACACATCGCAACAACATACTTCGAAAGCATAAACGTTCTGCTGTGTCTCAAGACTTTGAGCCTCCTGAGACTTCATTGTACCTGGAGAATAAAGTCACATGACGCAGCTCTTCCTCCCAGTGTCTTCACACAACTATCGTGCTCTGCTAGACTCTGCTCTGTCTGCAACGTTACTGATGGTCCCAACAGATAAAAGCAGTGGTGTCGCTGCTATTTCTGTCTGCCCACACACACACACTGCTGATGCCCTTTAGAGTGGAACGAACACCAGGCAATGTGAGACACGGTGGAGGGGACACAGTGTGTGTGAATGCTAGAGACTGGGAGGGAGATAGAAAAGAAGAAAGAGGCAGAACTGTAAAAACAAAGAGAGTAAAGATGAGAGACAGGAAACTGAGCAAAGGCTTAAGATAAAAACGATGTGTACAAAGGCAGGAAACTAAATTTCCATGCTCATGTTTTACCATCTATGTGGGGTTTAAGAATCAAACAGTAATTATACATGTAAACAAACATTATTGACTTTTTTCTTATTTAAATTCTATTACTCTTTACTTATTCTATTATTGTATTGACTGTTTTTCCAGATAAAGTGTAGGTCCAGAAGAGGACTCAGAAGAATGAGCCATTCGCAGTGTTTCAAGTCAAAACAGGACCTTCGTTTACAAAAGGAGACCCAAGCATTTTTGAAAAGCAACGAGACGTTAAAAAAACACAGTACAACAACAGTAAAGTCTTAGACAGTCTTAGAAAGTCGTGGTTTCTAAGACTATGAAGCTGGGTTGGTGTCATCTTTGTCAACTAGGAAAGAGTGGTTCTGGCCAATATAGGAGCAGTGCAGAACACAAACAGAGGGAGGTACGTAAGGATTGAGGCAGAAGAGAATCCAGCCATATGTTTGAAAAAATCTCAGCATTTGGTAAAATATGGATCAATGGAGGAGAAGTAGACTGTAATGCAAGAGTGCTTTGAAAAGTTTCTATGAAGGTTCTGATCCTTTCTTCCCGGCCTAGTTGGAAGACAATTTAAATCCAAATCGAACATTCAGTGCCTACGCATCCTTTGTGCAAAGTGGCAGAAAGTAAAGGTGTGGATGGCCACGTAGCGTGTCTGGCGTTCATGTAGGAGCCCGGCAATTACGTCCAATCACAGAACTCCAGTTTATGTTTTTAAAGCCGTAACCACGATCTTACCCTTAACCAACAGCTGTACTTGCCTACTCATAGCTTATATGACACAACCGTGATCTTTCTCCTTTCATATTCATGCTGTATTCATGTTGCCATGCAGAGCTTTTGTAGGAAGCACATTTTAAAACATTGGCACTGGACGTTTTGCACAATCGTCCAACATCAACATTCTTCTCAGGTCATGAGGTTGTTTTCTTTTTCACATCCTAAAAACCGGGTTACCATTGTATATCTCCAAAATGGTATTTGCCAAGAAAATATCAGAAATTGAAGATGCATGCGATATTAGCCTGAGGTGTCGTCTTCCAATCGATGTTTTTGTGAGTTGAAAAACTCAAACGGGATCAGCTTATAATAGTATAGGAGAGAGGAAAACAACAAATCCTCAAATTGGAGGAGCACAGGATCTATATAACGTTAACTTACTGAAAACGATTGAAAGATTATTAATACACTTGTAGATTAAATACCTTATGGTTTAAGCACTGGAGGGTTTCATATCTGAGAATTTGGCACCATGTGTTAAATCCATGGGGTAAATTAGAAAATATTTTTGGGGGATTAATAGACCTTTTAAAGGGTTAGTTTGGATTTTTTGAAGTTTATCTACAGCTGCCCTGGCCACAGAGGTACATTGCTTAGCTTCTGTGCTGGAACTCCTGTCTGCTTCTTCAAAATGGTGGCACTCCAACCTCCATCTACTGCATG
This sequence comes from Micropterus dolomieu, assembly GCF_021292245.1. Classification (NCBI taxonomy): domain Eukaryota; kingdom Metazoa; phylum Chordata; class Actinopteri; order Centrarchiformes; family Centrarchidae; genus Micropterus; species Micropterus dolomieu. The sequence continues at coordinate 25,946,198 of NC_060163.1, read as the reverse complement.
TACTATCCTGACTATGGACTAAGTACCTCATACGGCCTGGTGTATTTGAAGTTTTATACTTTTATAGTGCTTCTCTATAACTAGGTTTTCTTTAGAATTTGGGGGAGGGGAAGACAAACCCTACATGCCAGCTTATTAGCTCGAGCTCTGAAACAAAGAGGATGAACCCTCATAGTGATTCCAAAGCCCTCAGGGGTAAAGAGGAGCTCCTGGTAATGAAGATGATGATGGGTTGGTAATATCTAATTTCTCTCGCTCCCTGTGTTTCTCCCCACAGTGACCAACTGCATCCATAATTGGCTGCTGGGCGTGTGTTTAAAAAGATGATCAATAAAAACAAAGCAAGACGGACGGCTTTTAAAATCCTGAAGCCATTTTCAGTCCACTTCAAAACATTCTTATCTTTTAAAGGCAAACCCGAGGCTCTTTATCGATCTGTTTGTTTCCTGCCAAACGAAGAGACCCAAATGAGATGGGAAGGGAATAAAAAAAAAGAACCAAGGAAAAGACAAGAGAGAGCAGGACAGCGGAGCCTCTCAAAGCCAACAACTGGCCTCCTCTTTCTTTGGAGCTGTGATCAGTGGATACTTTTGTTTTGTGGTCTAATATCACAAGAAATAAGGCTGTTTAATCGCTGAACCCCCGGCACGTTCATGAGATTTCCACGACGGAGGGTGACTTATGTCAGGCTTTGTACAAATTCATACTTTTAATTTACACTATCCAGCAGAGGTGGGAGTAAATCACACATGTCCAAGTCCCAAGCAAGTCTTAACCTTCAAGTCTCAAGCAAGTCCCGAGTCATTGTGATGAAAGTCAAGCAAGTCACAAGTCAAGTCATTTGAAATTCTTAGGAATTCAGTTTGTTTAAACAGTTTGAGAGAGGTGGCAATTCAAGTGAGTGTTTCTGTTCTAATTATATTGAACTACACACAAAGGTGTTTCTATTATCTAGTCTACTCTGATTATTGAAATGGGGTAGAAAGATAGAGAAACGTGTCAGTAACGGTAAGCTCTTACCATTCCTGTAAAATTTGTTTTAAACGCCTATTCGAGGCAGATCCATGATGGTTTTGGGGCTTCTCTGAAAGATAACACTCTGAAGTGTCTAACCCAAAAGTCAGAATGTCAAAGTCAAAGTGCAACAGAAATTGATTAATATAAGTTTAAATACACAAGTTACATATTTTTGGTTTCCATGCTGACAACTACACTGTGGGGCCACAGCATAAAACTTACCTAGTCCAATGTTAAATTTTATACCAATACCATGAAAAATGACCATTTTACACATGTTTTTCTAAGGATATATCTGTAGCGTATATTGGGTGGTAGCTCATGAACTACCTACTTAAAGCTGGATATCGTTATTTTCAGAATTTTATTGGCTACACGAAGTGCCAGTCATGGGTACAATTGCTTGCAATTGGCTCGGCTTACCCAAACGAAATAACAGGGGCTGGCCCTTCCTTACAGCGCGGGCTCTCGTTGGTTGTTGTGCGCTGTGAAAGGGACATGTGAGCTCCTATCGGGTAGAATTCGGTGTCACTCGAAAGGTCAGAGGTCAGCAGCTAATTTGAATTGAGTTATTACGGTTATAATGACATATTAGCCATGTTTGCCAGGAAATATGAAATGCCACAGCAGTCCCTGGGGATTTACTGATGGAATAAGGTGTTTTGGACTAAATGTTTTACTGGATTGGATCATCTGGACCTTTGAC
>NC_060163.1:25846277-25944375 GCF_021292245.1 Micropterus dolomieu | reverse complement strand
AGTTTGGATTTTTTGAAGTTTATCTACAGCTGCCCTGGCCACAGAGGTACATTGCTTAGCTTCTGTGCTGGAACTCCTGTCTGCTTCTTCAAAATGGTGGCACTCCAACCTCCATCTACTGCATGTACTATCCTGACTATGGACTAAGTACCTCATACGGCCTGGTGTATTTGAAGTTTTATACTTTTATAGTGCTTCTCTATAACTAGGTTTTCTTTAGAATTTGGGGGAGGGGAAGACAAACCCTACATGCCAGCTTATTAGCTCGAGCTCTGAAACAAAGAGGATGAACCCTCATAGTGATTCCAAAGCCCTCAGGGGTAAAGAGGAGCTCCTGGTAATGAAGATGATGATGGGTTGGTAATATCTAATTTCTCTCGCTCCCTGTGTTTCTCCCCACAGTGACCAACTGCATCCATAATTGGCTGCTGGGCGTGTGTTTAAAAAGATGATCAATAAAAACAAAGCAAGACGGACGGCTTTTAAAATCCTGAAGCCATTTTCAGTCCACTTCAAAACATTCTTATCTTTTAAAGGCAAACCCGAGGCTCTTTATCGATCTGTTTGTTTCCTGCCAAACGAAGAGACCCAAATGAGATGGGAAGGGAATAAAAAAAAAGAACCAAGGAAAAGACAAGAGAGAGCAGGACAGCGGAGCCTCTCAAAGCCAACAACTGGCCTCCTCTTTCTTTGGAGCTGTGATCAGTGGATACTTTTGTTTTGTGGTCTAATATCACAAGAAATAAGGCTGTTTAATCGCTGAACCCCCGGCACGTTCATGAGATTTCCACGACGGAGGGTGACTTATGTCAGGCTTTGTACAAATTCATACTTTTAATTTACACTATCCAGCAGAGGTGGGAGTAAATCACACATGTCCAAGTCCCAAGCAAGTCTTAACCTTCAAGTCTCAAACCATGTTTTTCTAAGGATATATCTGTAGCGTATATTGGGTGGTAGCTCATGAACTACCTACTTAAAGCTGGATATCGTTATTTTCAGAATTTTATTGGCTACACGAAGTGCCAGTCATGGGTACAATTGCTTGCAATTGGCTCGGCTTACCCAAACGAAATAACAGGGGCTGGCCCTTCCTTACAGCGCGGGCTCTCGTTGGTTGTTGTGGGCTGTGAAAGGGACATGTGAGCTCCTATCGGGTAGAATTCGGTGTCACTCGAAAGGTCAGAGGTCAGCAGCTAATTTGAATTGAGTTATTACGGTTATAATGACATATTAGCCATGTTTGCCAGGAAATATGAAATGCCACAGCAGTCCCTGGGGATTTACTGATGGAATAAGGTGTTTTGGACTAAATGTTTTACTGGATTGGATCATCTGGACCTTTGACAACGTAACAAGACCGTTTCTGTTAGAAAATAATCAATCGGTGGATTAAGTTAAGCATTGAGTTACTATGAGGCTTCATAGGTGAGTCACGTAAATTTTGATTGGACTGGTTGGTCTGACAGAGGCGCTGATTGGACCCGCTGTGGTGACTATATCTTGAAATGGTTTGCATTGGTCGAATCACGAGGATTTTAGCTTTCACACGGTACATAACGAGAGCTGTCATCAGGACCTCTTACCACCAGGAATGTTAAGAGGTTTTCACATAATGTTACAACAGCACCAAACTGCAGCCAAACAACTGGGTGCAGCTTAAACTTAACGGTAGCTTTCTATGTGTTCGACCAGCATAAGTTAATTTAGCTAAAAAGCTGCAGTCACGTAACGTTACCTTTCTTTATGGCTTCTGTAGAGACTGATGAAGTTGGATGTCGTGGTGGTCGGGTCACTGATTTTTAAGCCGCAGACCTTGCACACCTTCAACCAAGTCCAGTTGCCCTTGACTTTAACCTTCGTTGGATAACTATGACCTGGATTACTGAGAATCTTCATAGACATCTTGCACACCGCTGTCCTTTTCTCCCTACCGTCATCGACAACATAATCCTGTGTCTGTGTTGTACTACACGTAACACGTCTTTTTCTATGCCGCTGTTACGGAGATCCGGACCGCATGATTGCAGAATTATGCGCAAATGTTGGAATGAGCTATTTAAAAAATCAAGTCATTTTCAAGTCATCTGTCTCAAGTCATGAACACCAAGTCAAAGTCAAATCTTTTGTCTGTTTTAGTCAAGCAAGTCTCAAGTCTTCAAATTTGCAACCCACCTCTGCTATCCAGTCATGCTAACATGCACTTAGTTTTATTGTAGGTTACATTATATGATAACCTGTGTGCACCTTCAGAAGAATGCAAAACAAGGGGCAAAGTACGGACTAGGAGATACAGAAAAACTAAACAACAACTGGCTGACAAACAACAATAACAACAGGGTTGCGTATAAACTGTGAGGAGAATATAGGAACTTTATCCATGTAACATGACTGGAAAGAGCATTTAAAGTTCTCCGTGCACTTAATCTTCCACAGACTCAAAAGTAACAGATCGTTTCTTCCCTCTTGGGTGGATTTTTCACATGCATTCTCAAGCCTGACATTGCTACTGTACTGGAGCACAACAAAGTAGTTCACATACCGTACCACTGGTGTTACAGGTGATACAGGGATACAGGTGGTGATGAAACAAACTGAACGGCCTTGAACACCAGCGCTGCAGAGCTCGGCCCGGGCGGCCAGCTCCCATGCATAAAACATTCACTGCCTTGTCTGCTGGGAGTCAAAAAGAGTAAGAGAAAAACAAGTAGAGGAAGACTCTGGACTTTTAATTGTTTTTTTCTTTCTTTACTCTTATGTATTGATTTTGGTTTAATTACAACTAAAATTACAGTGATATGTTTAGTATTTCTCTTCTCCATTCACTCCTGTCCTCATCCTTCTGCCTGCTACTTCCTCCAATCTCAGGTTTATGTGCGATGCAGGCAGGCAGGCTGTTCTTTAACCAGGTCAGAATAGCAGGGATAGACTGGCGGCCTGCTGTGTCCACAGACAGCCCATTACACCCATCAATCAGCCAGCCTGCTAAGGCACTCACCCAGGACAGGACAGGAGGCCGAGGAGAGAGAGGAGGAGACAGATTTAAGAGACCGCTATTGGAAGATTCATCGCTCCTGGCTGAGTCCTCCATTAGACAGAGAGAAATCAATTTGACTGCTGATGCTTCATTTCTCTGCAGAGGGAATGGTGGGTCTCGATATAATTATCAGCTCTTATTAAGTTTAGAAAAGCGGTATACCCGTAATTAGTAGTACCTCATTGTAAACCAAATGCGACCTCAATGTTGAAGTGAACTGCTGTTCCTCTAATGGCCGCTTCATGCTGGGTCCAAAAGAATTGTAATATTTAATATACAATAAACTGAGCTCTTATTATATAATTTATTCTCCTCTAAAGTGTGCCTTAGTGGGGATTCTGAAAATACTTAGCACAAGCAATTGTGCCCATGACTGGCACTTCATGTAGCCAATAAAATTCTTAAAATAACGATATCCAGATCATTGATCTACCAGCCAAAATACGCTACAGATATATCCTTAGAAATAAGCCATTACAAGGATATGATGGTTTAGAATAAAGTTTATTTGATTCACCGGTCTCAGGTACATTCTGACACACAAACATGGAATTTATGGCTACATACTTTTCCATGAAAATCTATCCAAATTGTTGATCTCATCATAGATGATTTGAGAATAATAAAAAAAACCCATCAAGATAGGTAAATTCATCAGTCACTCTCCTGATAAATGATGAAAGGGACTGATCAGTGTTGGATTGTGATGCTTGGATTATTTGTTGTGATGCTGAATTTTGCTTGAGTTTCATAAAGGAACCTTTAAAGATTAAGAGACTAAAGTTTAAGCTTATAAATTGTCGACATCAGCCAAAACAAATGTAGACTGTTCATTTATTCCTATTGGATTAAAAAAACCATATTAAACGTATAAAATTCGAAGCTGTCTAGAAGTTAGTTGAACTGAAATCTAGTCAGGATAATGTATTTATTATTATTAATAGCAGGATGGTGTACTGACAGAGATGTGAATCCATCAACAAATAAAGAAAAAAACAAGGGATTGGAACAAACCAATAAAACACAATATACACAACAAGATCTGTGTTATAAGTAAAGACTTTAGAGCCATTGGCTGGCCTCAAAAGGTTGGTAGATTTCAAAACAATAACACCAAGTGGACAAGTGCCCTTTTGTATACTCCACTACTCAGTATTACTTAACTTTCTTTCAACACTTTAACAGAGTATGAACGCTGTGAGGCAGACCTGCACTACATTAATTTAAAAAAATCAGCCTGCTTTCTTGACAGGTGAGTGTACAACACAGCAGACTGCACAAAAGTTCCAAGAGAGCGCAACCTAATTATCCCGTTTAACAAGTGTAACCGTTGGAATTGCAGCACAAGGCCAGAACGGTACTGAGGGTGCTGTGAAACATCTGATGCTGAACACGATATGAAGAAGAGCATCAAAGTTGAGTTCATGAAGGCAAATCTTGAAAATGCGATGAACATAGGAATAAAAGCGTCCTTCATTTATTCATGGGAAGTGCTGCGACAGACATCAAGATTTTGCTTTTTGTGGTTTGACGGGTTTGTCTATGTTCTTCAAGAGCTAATAAACTCACTGAGCAGCTAATTAACGACCAACACAGACAGTGACTAACCCACAACACAGAAAACAAAGTGAGTGATAAGTCTATTGCACCAATCAAATGATTAATCAACCAACTACAACACAAATTAACTTCCCAACCAACCAACCAACTGGCGACCATATGACAGAATCATCACTGTGAATCAGGCAAACCAATCGGGTGAATAAAAACCCTCTCATCCTGATAACTGGCTGATCACATCAGATTATTTCTGATTCGTCTAAGGTTTTACTTCCACTGGTTTTCAGCCGTGTGGTTGCAGCTTGCGCGCATGTCTTCAGACTGCGAGGCTGTTGATTTGGGTGTGTGGTGTCTAGAGACGCTCCGCTAACAGCTGAAGACGTGTCAGCTTTCAGACAGAGGAAAGATCAGCAGCATCTGGACGTCAGGAGCCTCCTTCTGTTTCCCAATGAAGCAAAACTTCCTCTCCGTCCTTCACTTCAGAACCAACTGCTCAACCTTCTCTTTAACTTCGAGCAGAGATTTCACCAACTTTGTCTGCTCTGCCTGAAGCTTCAACAAGGATTCAAAGGCTGTATTGTCATTATGCAGAAACAAACCAGTGATCAGTGCAATGAAAGTGAGTGCATATTGTTCAGTGTGTGCTAATCAGCCCTATGGCCTGGTGGTAGAAACTGTCTTTGAGCCTTGAGGTCCTTCATTTCAGACTTCTGTACTGTCTGCAGGAGTGCAAAGAGGCGGTGGGGGGGTGGGGTCTTTGATGTTGTTGTGGGCCCTTCTGAGGACTCTCTGCTGGTCGATATCCTGCAGAGATGGGAGGCTGTTGCTGTGATGTGCTGACTTGATCATTCTCTGCAGGCATTTACGGTCTGCTTGCATGCTGTTGCCTTACCATACTGTGACGCTGCTTGTGAGAGTGGTCTCAATAGTGCACCGGGCGAAGTTGCAGAGGAGTGTTGATGGCGACTTAAATTTCTTCAGCCTTCTCAGGAAGTACAGCCTCTGATGCGCCCAACCGACCAGTGAAGTCCTCACTGAATTGAACCCCAAGGAACTTTCCCCCTCAGACTGCTCACGAGTCTCACATCATGTCTGTTACTTCATGGTGGCTTCAACACTAATCCAACTTCTGAGTAACATGCTCCTTCAGTCAGATGCATAAAACCCTGTAGTGTCTATACTACACGCTCCAGGAGTTCAACATGAAAATGGCAGAATAACAGTATCCCGTCATCATCTGCAACAGTAACACCAGCAAATATTCAATATACCATCTGTCACCATGAGGCACAAAGAACAGCATAAAGACTTTGAGCAAATATCCCTCAACAAAACAATTGTATTGTTTGACCAAAACCTATCCTTCCATAGTCTTCAACTCAGCTGAAATAATACTCCCCTCTGGAGTTTTCATAAGTTCTAAAAAAAAAAGTATTTACAATCTATTCACACAGGTCTCTGCGATATGCTGAGCGATTGGCGCTCCCAAATAAACTCAGGCCTAGCAGCAGTTAAGCCCGTGTCAAATCAACATTGGTTGTCAGTGGGGTGGAAGCAACTCTAATGTTTACTGAACAGACAATGGGATACCAGCAGTAGCGTGTAATGTTCCAGGGAAGCCTGAATTATTGCAGGCTTTGTAGAAAGCGGCTCCAATGTCAACTGTTTTTGGGATTCGGACGCAGCTGAGGACACAAACCCAATGGGATGGACTCCTTCCCTGTTGTTCAGAGTCTTGCCAGTACCCCTGCGAACTGTGCTGCAGTTGTGGAGGAAGATGTGTTGGATAGTTAACAGAGCAGGTGAACTGATTATTACATACATAAATAGCTGTGTAGCGGCTGAAATTGGTGTATAGTGAGCACTTGTACTTACATTTACACAAACAAAACATATGGTGAGCTTATAAAATGATGCACTGTTATTAAAATATCAAACAAAATCCTTAGATTAGCTTTGCTTCAACCATCTGCAAGAGGAAAATGCTTTGTAGTTATTTACTCATGATGCTTATTATAAAGATACAGTAGTTTAATGTTCATAGGGCATTTTTCTGCGTTGTGACACTTTAAGTACCATCTGTTAATAATACATACTTTTACGTAAGTGACACTTCAACGTAGGACTTTTTTTATCTTTCAATTTTGCTACTTTAACTTTGGTAAAGGATCTGAATACTTCCTCCACCACAGATACTGAGCACTCACGTATTTGTCATTTTAAAAGGTGGCAGATAGCCTCATTGTTTTAGTATGAACCGAAGTAGAAATGTAACTATGAACATTTGGTATGTGAACCCACGTGCTTACATTGGACCACGGCCCTACATCTCATTCATGAGCAAACGGTAAATGGCTACATTAATGTGGGCATGTTTCCTGCTAAAATTATACATAAATGCATGTGGACACAGTTTGTTAAACTTGAAATAAACCAATCATCCAAGCAAAATGACATGAAAGTAGACAAATGTGTTTCCATCAACCTGAATTATATTTGATCTTTATAAATAAAGAACTTCTCCACCCCAGCCAAGAAACCTGCAGCCTGATAGACCGGCCGAATGACCAAACAGCTCATTAACCAAATAACTGACCAACAAAGCACCAGACCATCTGTTCAGCTGACAAACTGAGTCCTTGGTATTTCAGAATAGGCTCTGGCATCCTGTGTTGTCTCTGTGTTTGTAGGAGCCATTTTGGATCTGTTTATTTACTGTGTGTTAGCAGAGTCTTCGTTTCTAGCAGCTTCACCGTGACACTGTATAAATCTGCTTTAAATGCAGCAGAGATGACTCATCGTGTGTGTGTGTGTGTGTGAGTACACTACCGCTTGCTGCAGCATTATAACTGAGGTACATAACTTCTTTTTGTGTGTGTATATTTGACAGGTGGAGGCAGAGGGAGATGAATTGCACCTGGTGCCACAGAGAATTGTTTAATAAACATTTTTATTAGCTCCTTCACGCAGCCTTTGTGTGCGAGCCGGGCGGCAGTGGCTGAACGCAGCGTCATCAGCAGCAGCAAATCCCTTCACGCACTGCAGCCAGGATGTCACCAAGCAACACTGGCCGCTCCTCAACCCGACTGAAGGCAGAGAAACTAGAATTCACACACTACAAAGCCCAAATAATGAGTGCTAATTAAAGCAAGCAAAATACTGCATTATGGGTACATAACTGTGCCCAAACTGCACACTATCTACTACTTCCAACATATGTGGGGTCTGAAATACACAGCAAAACTAACATCCAAATATTCAGAGTGGTGTTGTAAGACACAATACAATGTGCAGCTAAAATGAAGGAGCTACAAAAGAGTGAAAGTAGATATATTACAAAGAAGAGGAAGGTAAAACAGCAGTCTATCAGTGAAATGTTTGGATTCTCCCTACCTGTGTTGGTGTGGGAATGTTGTTATTATCGCTGAGTCAACCGCTTAGCACCTCAGTCTGCTGGATAACAATAAGACAAACATTCACCTCTACCTCCTGCTCTTAACAATTTCTCCCTCTGCCTCCTTTTGGCTGCTTTCTTTTTCCTCTCCGTTTGTTCTCGACCGGCCTCTGGACGACAAGGCAGCCGTGATCTGCTTTTCACACTACTGTGCTTTGCCTACGTCAGGGACGCCCTAAACAAAAAAAGCATCGCAGTGGAGCAAACAGAAACTGCAGCGTCACAGAGCTGCTAGTGAGGCTACGAGATGTTAGCTTTGTTATGACCACTGTGGTGCAGCACTGAAGGACCTTTCACAGATGCTATGGCAGGACAATCATTGCTTTGCTACTAAAACAGTCAGCATTTAAGAAACATCCTGCTTTGTAGATTTACTGTCCTCACAGCCTGTTGCTCACTCTATCACGCAGCAGCCATATTGACATGCGAAGCATCACTTCTGCTGGTTGCGTTGATTGCTGTGAAAATCTCCCCCGAGCCAACACTTCTCCATTCAAGAAACACAAATAAGGATTAATTAACTGCATGAACTTCAGCTGCATGATTGTTTTTGAACTGATAACAGATGGGTCGTAAACCCTAACCTTCAATTAAAGGTCAACGCTGTAAAATATTGTCTAAACTGTTTTATCGAGCAATTACATTTAATAAGTCATTTTCTTCTTGATAAAACTGGCAGCCCTGTCATGTTTAATTAAATTAATTAAATTAAAGTTTCAGACTTTTTCTGAATTTTCAAACAGAGGCCTTTTACACAGGTTCTGTGAACTTTTGAGACTTACTCTCTGTACTCAGTTTGCTCTCCGTTTCTAATCAATCAAAGACAGCTGCAGCCACTAATAAATCTACAGATAATAAATTTTTTTCCCTCAAAAACCTTGCCACAGATCTCAAATGAATCTGAAATCTCCCTCTACACTTCACTACAGTTTACTGCTGTCCATGTAAATAGAGGGGGACACATTATATCGCAAAAGGAAATGCACAGCTACAGTCAGCTTTTGTTGCGTGTTGTGACTGATACAGTAAAATAATCTTTACACCGGTAGAATAAGGTGTCATTCAGCTGTTTATCTTTATAAAGTTTCAATCTACTCAACTCACTCTCACCTATAAAGTCACTGACTTCCCTCCTCTATGTGTTGCTGTGCTTTCTTGCGTCTCATTCTCCAACCCTTTATTGAAATGTTCGAGTACTGATGACTTTTTAAGCCTTTCTCCACTGCAAGGACTTGCAACAAAATGAAACACAAAGCCATTGTCACAAGTTCTGGTTTTGTCCCCATCGGGTCTGATTTGGGGATGACTCCCTGGAACTTCACTTGCAGTAGTGTGAAAAGCACTGCACTGCTTAGGAGGTTCCACGTACTTCCAGAGTTTGTGGGCAGCGTTGATGACTGCGATCAGTCAAGCAGATGTGACGCCAATTTACAGCAAAGACTGCAACAACCACAATATCGGCACACAGTCAAACAGTGGTGGGGAAAAATGTTGATGGAACAACATTACAGAATGTGGGAAAGAAAAAAATCAACAACCTCAGTATAGTAATGAAGTGCATCTGAAACCACTATGATAATGTGGACTACTTGTAGCAGAGTTTACTATGAGTTGATATCTCCTTGGTAAATTCATTCAGATGGGGGGAAAATGCCAAGAGGACAAAATCAAATCAGTGGTGAAAACAGAAGGGAAGCCATTCAAAGAAAAAGTGCAACATTTTGAAGCCAACTATTCAGGAGTTTCTGTGCATCACTGTCAGTGCTTTCTGTGTGCACAAACAGATTTTCAGATTTGTTGCATTGTTTTTTTGCTGACCTGTTGGAGAAAAGCAAGTTTTCCTGTGGTTCTGAGTAGATGACATATCAAATCACACATACTAGAGGTTTGATACACATTAGCAGATTTCTGGTGTTTAGAAGCTTCCCTGTTTTTCTTTTAGAAATGAATACCCCTTGACAATTTCTAAACTATGTATGTATAACTATTGTTATTTTGAAAACTTAAACATCGATAGTTTTAATTTGAACCACTTACCGTTTTTTTCCTGTTTGCTATTAACCACCCCAGCGTATTTCACTCTCTCTGATGTATGTGAGTTCATTCATACAGCTCAGAGTGAGTACCTTGGTGAAGATGTGCCTGGTGCTCTAAGAACAGACCATTTATCTTAAATAATCGTGATCAATGTATCTGGCTTTAGTACGCAGATGATAAACTGTGGGGGCGATCTAACCATGTTAAATTGAAGCAATTTCATTCTAATGTGATCTCCAGATATCTGCTGAATACATTTATTAAATGATATTAAGACGTATTACCTCCACGGGGTGGTGGAGGCAGTCACATACATATGAACTGATGGTAATCACACTCCCGACTCAGGGGAGTTACTTTATTTACACAGCAATGAGACTTTGGTGAAATGATAACGGATGGCAGTAATAAATTCCAAAACACAAAAGAGAAGGAAGTCGAGTCTAATCTTTGCATTTATATTTATATATGTTCTCAAAAATTTTGTACATATGTCTGCTGTAGTGGTTGAGCCACCTGAACAGATAGTCTGATTGAAAAAGTTTCCCTCATCCCCATATTCATCTCTCAGTTAGATAAGATGACATTAGCTGGTTTATCAGTTCATTCAGCCTTTATTCAATCACTCAGGTCAATTGGTTTGTAGTGAATATGAATATGAGTTTACAATGGCATAAAAAAAAGAATACTGGCATATCATAGTTTCACCAGATTTTGCTTTATAATTGATTAAAAACATTAAGAACATGTGAAGTTATGGATTAAACCCATTTATTGAGCATTACTTTTAATTATGTTGTTGCTTTGACACAAAACCAACATGCATTTGTTTCTATCATAGACTGTATAAAAGAAGTGGACGTAGTCATGGTGACGTCGCCCGTTGGTTTGTGGACCGCCGTTTTGAAGCCTCGAGTTTGGCCGATAGGGCGCCGCCATGTTGATTTTTTTGTCACCAGCGGCGCCGGACGTGACCGTATTTGGACGAGACGGCGGAGCTAACTGCCACGTGTGGAGCTAGCTAGCTTGCTTGGCTAGGTGCATCTGTAATTCACGTTAACTGTCATTTTAACAGGGCTGATAAGTTTGTCTAGTGAACAATATTAAAACTAAAAATGCTCACCAGAGAAAGTGAACAACCGACTGCTAATAAGCTTTTTCAGCGGCGCTGGTTAAATTTACACAATGTCATGGGGACGAGTCACGAGGTCACCATGGTAACGACTTGTCAATCAGCTTGTAGCCCCGCCCTAAAGCCTCCCCTGCTTCCTGGTCTCTGTTCCTCTAAATGGGACCATAATTTACTAAATGAACATCATGCTGTGTTGAAGAAGACTTGAAACCATAGAGACCAGAAACTCATCAGGAAAGTGTTTACTGAGGGAATAAATCAGCTGAGAAGTAGAAACATTTTACCGTTATTTCTAATGGAACCGGACTTCTTTTTGCAACCAGAGAAGTCGGCCCCTGCTGGCCGTTTAATAGAATGCAGATTTAAGGGACTTCGGCGTTCGCGTCAGTTTGCTGACCGTTTAATAGAATGCAGATTTAAGGGACTTCGGCGTTCGCGTCAGTTTGCTGACCGGAAGCTTCCCGCTTGGTCTCTATGCATTCTCAGAGCTTCGTTTGCAGACTGATCCCCACTCTAATTTCTTTAGTGCTCACAATGACGAGATATAAATAATTTTCTTTGATTTGTGAGACATAGCTTTCTGCAATAAACTAACACGGTGGCTGCCTATCGCCTAAAGCAGTAATTAAAGTGCACCAGTACTCACCGGTAAGCAGGTGAAGCACTTCTACATTTGACACTGGAACAAGTTTTTGTGCTACAGCAAACCTTTGATGTTGAACTCGTTGTTATCCATGAATGATTCTGATTACTGACAAGTTAGTAGTTAACATTAGCAAATTAGAGGCTAACCATCATATAAAGCGTTTTTTTTTTTTTTTTTTAACAAGGATTTAATGAATAAAAACAACTCACAATCAAAAATAATGAACTGGCACTGCCTAAAAGCAATGTATTTTAGAAGCAGCCACGATGGATGAATGATCAAGCCAGTGGGGGAAAAAGCAGTCTGCATGCTGTCTCCAAAAACATCTTTCATCAAAATCTTTCTCTGAAAGTAAAATACAGTAGTATAGTATATGTCCTTCATGAGCACTAAAGTTGCCATTGGAGATAATTGTGAGTGGATCTTTTCAGTTTGGAAATCACTTCCAAGGATACCGGCCCTGCTGTTCTTTTTGTAGAGAAAACTACAAACATGTTTTACTAGCAAACATTGAAAGCTGCTGGTTTTGCATTTTTTATTATAAAAATATGGTTGTTGGGTGAATGAACACCGGCTCTGTGTTTTGAGCAAGATGAAGAATGAAAAGTCCAGAGGATTTCACTTTTTAATGAATTTATACAGCCCAAAATTACACGTTTGTTTCAGGGGGTTTTGCTGTCTACCCTTTTCAGATGAGGAGAAACTTCTACTTGCTAATTATTCATCTAGGTATTTTGAGTGTGTGGATGTCTCTCTTTCAATGTTAAATATGTTCCTGATATCAGCGCTCAGTCAATAATAACCTTCTCCGTGTTAGAAATCTCACCACATATCAATGTTTCAGCCTCACTTGGCAGCAGCTTTTCAGTGTTAACGTCGTCTCCTTACATGTTGAGTTAGCCTGACCTTCTATGTTGAAAAGATTTATTGAACACCCAGTGCAGAAAATCTAAATGTATCATTCAATTTAATATTTCAGTTTCGACATTTCATAATTGACCAAAACAAATCAATTCTTGCAACCATTCTCCAACACTGGATCAGTCCCTCGCGGCAGTGGTTTGTATAGCAGCCGCCTTTTGCCTCTTAGAAGGAAAGATTGGATTGTGTGAGCATGTGTCAGCTCCATGTCTATCTGTCTCAACATCTTAGTGTATTTTCTGAGCTGAAAACATAAGCTGGGTAATGCTGTGTAAGCTCTGAATAACTCCTCTCCTATACCCCCTATTCCCTGTTCACACAGTAGGATACAACAACAATCTCCTGCAGGCAGCTGCTTGGAAACACAAGGCTGCAGCTTCCAGAAAAATCGAATGCCTCTAAAAATTCCAACTAACTGGTTATTTTAAATCTGTCTGAACATTTTAAAGGAGTGTATCAGTAGCATTTCTAGTTGCAGTCCATATACCTCTGTCCTGTTTTGATGGATGCTGTATGTAATTAAATTTTTTCAATGTATAAAATGTGTTGTTTTTCATTTCTACAGTTTATAGAAACCAACCAAGCTTGCAGCCTTCCAGGCAAAAGAGACGCACTAAATAAGATGTGGACGGGACAGTAAAGTTTTCTGAGGGAATCTTGACTGGAGGAAATTTCATCAGGAAGCAGAGCGTAACACGAGCCGGCACTGATATGAAAACACCCGACGCGGCTCAGTGGCCAGAAGAACAAAAACAGAACTTAAGTTTTGCTCTGTTCCCTCTCTCTCCCTCCCTCTGCAGAACTTTTTTCTTCTGCTTCGACGCCAAATGAAAAAGGAAAACAAACCCTGAAGATGTCTGAGAATGTGCTGACTGTGAGCAGAAATCTAGACATAAAACCTGCACTCTTGGTTCTACAATAAGACGTGAAGAAAACAAAATCACTGGACCAAGAGACGACTTTCGTATTCTTAGATTTTCACCCCAAAGGGCTGAAACCATTCATCGAGAAATCTTAATATTTTTGTTATCCGGTTACTCAGTGAAATAATACTTATCTGCAGCTCTATCTCACACCGACCCATCTTTCACAAGTCTAAGCAGGGCTGAGCAGTAATTGAATTTAATGTTCTAACAGGGGTCGGCAAATAAGTCTGGCGTCGGGCCACATTTTTCCCCAAGCTTTTATTGAATTATTTCTAATCCTTTGATACACGTGTGGACGTTTAGCTCAGTCGGTAGTGCGCGAGACTCAAGTTGGGAGGGTTATATGGTCGATCCCAACATCCTGCTAACACTTTTTTCTCCCTTGTTAAACAAATTGATTAAAAGCTTTTTGCTCATGCTCAAACCAGGGGCGGCGCCAGGGAAAAAAAATCAAAAAACTCCTATTGGACCCACAATGCATGTGATATATACAGTATACTGTGATATGTACAGTATTAAAATAATAACACTACAGAACATTGACCCAAATTACCTACAGTTCTGTATCAACAACACTTGATTACATACAGATACGTATTAGATACGAAGTTGTCTGTGTGTGTGCAAGCTTTTCAAATAAATTGCCCTTTGTGATGTGAATAATAAAGTCTCTAAAGTCTCCATAAAGTATAGATGTGAGTCAGACGATCACGTAGATGATGATCGTCTGACATAGACTGGAGGTTGTTTATTCATTTTTATTTCATAATGATCATTATGTGAGAAAAAAGAAAATTTCTGTCATTAATAAATATTACATTTTCTTTTTTGTTATGGTAAAAAGAGCAAGAGAGACAGAAGAAATCTCCACAGAGTCCGTGGAATGATGCTAACTCATCAACACAGTGCTGCTCCCCTTCTTCACTGGGACAGGGAGGCTACAGTTATGGGGAGACTGGGCTGCTGCTGACTCATCTGTTGTTAGTCTGCTAAAAGGGGCAGGGACAATGATTTAATATGAATATCTTGCTAAACGTTTCCCTGCACTGATTAAATGTTGATGAAATGTAGGCTAACACTAGTCTGTAGCGAGCTGGCTTATTTCACTAGGTTAACACCACTCACAGACTAAAGGCCGCCCACCTGTCTGGGTTACAGATAGACATCCTTTCCTTTTTCTTTCCTCTCTTTCCTTCTCTCTGTCCCTTTTTGAAAACCAGATTTTGGTTTACTAAGTAACATTGTGATCACTGTGTTTCTGGTGCATCCACTGACTGCAACTAAACACCGTCTCTGACGAGCGCGCTGAGGCAGGACCAAACCATTTCATGCAGAGACAGGGTGGGGGTCGGTCAATATGGAGGTTTACTTTTTGGTCAGTTTGGATTTTATTGCCAAAAACAAAGACATCATTCATTTTATTATTATATCAGATTTTTTTTATTGATATGATGGTTTATATAATGTATAAAAACATATAATTTTATATTTGTTTTTACCAATTTTTTGGGGCCCCTGTCAGTCATGGGCCCTTGGAATTGTTCTAACTTTTCCCCACTATACGGCGCCCCTGCTCACAATAAAGCATGTGCTGCAGTGTGTGTGCATCCCGGCGTTTGATCCGCATTCATAAACCCGAGGACACTTATTTTCATTTCCCAGAGGAAATTCACTGGAATCCAGTCTCACGTTTACTGACGGCTTTTTCAGAGGTGGGTCAAGCAAACCAGGGACTCTTCTGAATGTCCTTCAGAACTTTTCAAAGTAAAATAAACTCGCCATAAATGATTGCAGCAAAAAAACGTTCTGGCACTTTTATTTTGGAGGCACAGTCACTTAAGATGAAGTGATTATGTGAGTAACTGTAGCTGTATCTGTTTCAGCAACCTGGCCAGATATTACTGCTGGCGGGCCGTTTCTATTGCCGACCACTGTTCTATACGGACGTTCTGTGGAATGTGTTTTGATGATATGATCATGTTTTGTTACCGTTTTAGAAAATCTTCTTTAAATGCATCTATCCAAACAAATTTTTTTATGAAAAGCTAACAAAATGTTTACTTTTCTAATGCATTTGACCTTTTACATAATTTAGAAATGTAGTAAATGTAAAACATAATATGAATTTCAGCTGTACTGCCTGGCCATCATTCTACAGACCTGGGTATGCTGGAAGTGAGGTAGTCTGTTTCAAGTGCTGCACAACCATGTATAAAGTGTTTAGAGCGGTTTCCAGCGGTCAGTACAGTATGACCGCTCGAGGCCTGCAGTCACAGAGAGGCCATGAATCATCCAAATGGAGATAACAGCACACACTTCTGGACAGTCTCTCCTCAAAGACATTTGTGGTGCTGCACTCATGAAAATCACACATGAAAAGTGACAGAAGCAAGTGTGCGAAGAATCAAAAAACAGAGCTTGAAAGAGAACTTCAAACCTGCCTACTTTCTCACCTCTGCATGCCGGTCATTGCGGAAAATGGCTCACAGGTGGAAAGGTGTGCGGGGAGGGGCTTTCAGAAGCTGTACAACACTCTGATGAGAGCACTGAGAACTCAAGCTGTACTGTGTCCGCCTCAGCTGTATGCTGAAGTTAGCAGTGTCGACTTTGTAGCTCACCACACAGCGTGACAACTTTCTGCCTTCCTCCTTCCATAAGTCACTTCTGAATACGCCGGGATTTCAGTGAAAACTGAAAATAAAATTTGAACAAAAGCCAGAAGCTAAACCAGTACAGAGTCCAGAAGTGTAGGCGAGATTAAAGAAAAATGCACGGGGCCCCGGTTTGACTCCAGCCTGCGGCCCTCTCTCCCCTCTTTCCTCACACTATCTGCTGTCAAACAAAGGCCCAAAAATATCTTAAAAAAGACAAATGCGTGAATTATCACGTCATAGATCTGTCACCTCCACCCGCCCTGTCAACCAGTGATATGGCTCCAATTTACCCGCTATAGGGAAGGCCGGCGCCGTTACGTCCCTTTAGGATGAGTCGCACATCAGCTGGGTGTCTGACAGCGGCTAGAGAAAAGTTAGCCGACCTACGCATGTATCCAGATTTGTGTGTGTGTCGTTGAAGCTGGCAAAGCATGTCTTCTCATCGTTCTCAGAAATATGTCGAGGACCCGACAACTAAATGTCTCCGGAGACTCGACAGCTGCTTACTAATCCTACGCCGCGGTAACTGTGAGTCGGCGTAAGCCTCGTGACTAAAGCTTTGGTGGTTTGTGGATTAACTGAACTGTACTGTGGTTGGGAATACGTCCTTGTTTTGAGTTTTGTTTTGTTGGAAAAACAGAAAATCCTGAAGGTGAGTTTTTTTGTTTTATACTTTAGAAACTGATATGGAACTGGACTGGGCTATAAAAAACTCTGTTTTTCTGTACATTTTGCTATAACCTTTAAAACTTCAACTAATGATGTGGTTGAGCTTATTTAAATTGAGTGTTTTAGTCCACTGGCTTGCAATTAATTATTCATTTGTGTTATAAAAAAGATGTATTCTGAATGCATGTCTCCTTCGTGGGATTTGACACTGGCCTGTTTTACTGGTTTAAAGTTGGTCAAACTGCTACATGTGATATTTGATGCTTGATGCAATGCCACAGATGAAATTCAGCAGCCTAAAGCACAGAAACTGCTGCAACCTCAAACAAGGAGAGGAAATCTACATGAACACAAACCACAGCTAAGAAAACTAAAAAAAAAATCTACAGCGGAGAGGGACAGAGAGAGAAAGCATAATTTTGTCTTCTGCTTGGCCGACCGCCAGTTTCCAGCCATGGCAAGGAAGATAAAATTAATCTCACAGCTACAAATTTAGAGTATTTTAATAAATCTGCACTAATTTTCTGTATTATTTCAAATTTTAGTAAGGCTGCTCCTCTCACATGTCCCAAAAGAGAGAGAAGAAGTGGCCCTCGTGCTGAATGTAGACTCAGAATAAGACAGCAGATCTAAAACTGAGTGTTTCTTTAAAGCCCCACGGCCTGGCCCGACATCGAGGCTGAGCAGCGCTCTCCCTTTACGCCTGAATCATCCCATTCCCTCACAACTTATGATTACTGGGAAGACCAGAGAGCATCAATGATGGGTTGTGTGTATCCAAAGAAGGAAAGCAAAAAAAAGAGGCGGGAGGCCATATGTGACGTGTGTTAAGGGAAAACTCCAAACACTTGGGTTCAGACGGCTTGTTTGAAAGGGTTTAGAAATGCAGATGGGTTGGCAAAGTGACTCTTGAACTTTATTCCACACTCAACACAGCTTCCAAACAGCTGATATCACCGCTGCTCCACACTCGCCGGTCTGCACTGTCACTCTGCCTTTTATTGCCAACAGACACGACAAGAGTGGCAGGGCACCGATCTCCCCCACCACTATTACTTATAATCCTCACCGCTGACGCTTCCATCAATATTAATTCATGCTCCAGGTTCAGTACAGGGGTGATTTTATTTCAACGATTTAAAAAAGTATTTTGCTCTGTTAAAAATCGCCTGTGGGAATAAAAACCTGTTGAATTCATAAGTCATCATTTGCTTTCAGAAAAGGCCAGTAATTTAAATGGGAGTTTTGAATGGGTGGCCATTTTCACGCAGCTTTAATGTGTCATCTGTATGAGGATATTTTATTACGATTACAATGTGATCAAATCAGCCAGACCACATCAGGAGATCAATGAGTAAATATAATGATCTGACTCGTTAATATTAAAATACTCGGATCAGGGCCAAAAATCATGAACATCCCTGGACCACATGTTCACACCAGGTGGAGACGGGGTCCAGGTGTAGACGGGGTCCAGGTGGAGACGGGGTCCACCGTGCAGATTAATTGAAACCTGCTTTCAAAGGCTTTTTCATTTTGAAATGACTCTTTGTTTCTATACAGTAGAGTTACAGTGTTATTGCTGCTGAGAGAAGACTTGAATGTCTATAATGAAGGATCGTGGGCCTTAACAGCAGCAGCAACGAGGCCTCCTGAGAGACACCAAACCACTGAGCTCCAGCCTCCACTACAGAGGAGACGAGGCCTGTTCTGCAACGATTTCTGCCGTGGACTTAATGGACAGTAGCCAGAGTGATTTGTCTTCCATTGATTGGTTATTCTGTATTCTGTTCAGCTTTTAACTTTATGTTCACTTCACTTTGTACAAGCAAACTGTAGCAAAAACCCTCACTAGGCTCTCCTCTGCGTAGAGCGCAGACAGAAAATTCCAATACTGTGCACAGGTACCAATACCAGGCTGGACTTGTCAGACAACAAAGTACAAAGAGTGGAAGAGTCTCCATAGGGACGTGGTCGGGATGGATGCAAACACAGGATTTTCCCCCAGGAGAAGTGATGCATGGTATCTGAACACGTCTGCTCTTTACAGAAGCTAATGGGAAGGGTTGGCGTATGCACTGCACACAATTGGAAAGTGTAAAGTCGTGTCATTTGCACGCAGACTGAAGAAGCTGGGTCGGCCAAAGTTACACAGTCATGTTGGGAACGTGAGGCAGACTGTGGATGTGTGTTTCCAGAGCAGGTGTGTTGTATCAGAGTAATGCTGACAAGAACATCCTCTCTTACACAGGAGACGGAGGAACAGCAGGTGGTCCTATTAGCAATATGACACACGCCTTCTTTCCACAGCAGGACCAGCGTCTCCTCGTCTGTCCGCCTTTTCTGGTTGTCTCGAGTGGGTTTGATGGTAGCTAAACTCGTGCTGCTGACTCCACTGGGGGACCTGCAGCGAGTGTGAAAAACACTAGGGTATCGTCACTTCTGAGGGCACAGAGAAGGGTTTTAAACTGCTGCAGAGCTTGGCTCACTTTCTGATTCCACAGCTCTAGGCTTTGACATTTTGCACCACAAATAAATAAAATCTAATTGGTGTTTTGTCATTTCTGTAATTAATATTTTTATATCCACAATGAGTCACATGGCGGCTGGATGGACTTGCTAATCTGACTCTGTGGTTCACCTCAGATTTATGGGGCTTTAATGTTGCCTGTTTTTGGTTTTACTGATTTGGTTCACTACAGCCTCTCTCATGTTAGCGACTAGCTGCTGAACATACATCGTAGTGCATGTAACAGCTAAAGAGCCGGATATTTCCCTCATGACTGGGCAAAGACCAAAAACAGAGCTAAAAGGAGAGAGAATATTGGACTTACATTCACCAGGTGGAGGCAAACATGACCGCAGCCCCAAACTGGCTTTATTCTGAATTTCATTGTCAACAAATATCATGAAAAGAAGCAAAACACAAAATATGTTAGCCCGTCTACTTTTCTGAGATATGCAAACCCTGTCTTTGTCTCAGTAGAGACAGTCAACTCTAATACTAACGTCTAAACAAGTTAAATACTGTAGTATTCACACAGGACTGTTGCTTTTCATTGCATCATGTGGTTACTATGGTTTGGCACTGGAGTCTTTTCAGAGGTGACATAATAATGACATTGTGATTACATAATATCAAGTGTGTGTTCTGTATATGCTTGAAGATTAAACCACATTTTGGTCAGTGTGCATCGTTTTTTATGAATACAGTAACTTGACATACAGCACGACTTTTGTCTCACACACATTTCAGTCCATCCTAGTGAAGCCGAATGTCTCAGAGCAGCCATCACACCGGACTAAGCTGCAGGTCAATTTGTCAGAAGGAAAAACTGTTTTTCCCTGCTTTCCTTCTCTAGCTACCAATAATTCCTCACCTCGCCGCCGGCTACTGTCAACAACACACAGTCTGCAGCGAACCATCACCGAGCCCTCAGCAAGTACACAAACATATAGACTAAACATCACACATCACTGCAGAGGCTCATTGAGAAGAGACAACAGCCAAGGTCAGACAGAGATAAACAGAGGGGCCCCTCTTCGAACATAAATATATATATATATATTTACAATCAATAGGTACAAACTCCGGTGGTAATAATAAAAAAGGGGAAAAAGTCTTGTTACCAGTGGCAGCCAGTCAATAAAGGGCGCATTTGCAACACCCCACCAGCCACAAAGCTTCCTTCAGAAAATAAATGATTATTAAATATTTGAAATAAGCAAAGAAATGAATCTTTACTTTTTCATATTACCTCAAATGATGAATTTAGTATTTTCTTTCCTAATGAGCACCATCCCAGCCATGCATTACACACCTCCTCCCACCTCAATCAAATACAAGTAGACAAGACAACCAACAAGGCATTTACTGTTTGTAATTCTCACGCGCTCAGTCATTGTGGCTTATTGTTCCAGAAACAACCTGCAGTAAACTACAGTAACTGCCAGCGGCACTTCAACAAATCTAGTCAATTAAACACCTCACAACAGTAAAAATAAATCAGCACATTGACGCAACAATCATAAAAATGTATTGATGTGCAACACTGCCTGCAATCCTTAAACACAATCCAACCTACGTCACGAGAAACGTAGAACATGTTCCCCACAGTCTTCAGTCGACCAGCAGCACGCAGTGGTAATAACGATGATAGATATTTATTAGTCCTTTCGGAAATTCATAGTCATACAGTAAACATCCGACCAACACAAACATCTCCCGAGTGCTTTACAAATGATACTAAGGTGCAGCTCCCCAACACCCAAAGATTCAGCACTGTTTTGTTATTATTTTATTGTTTGTTAAGAAATCCAATACTAGTAGGCATGTGACATTATTAGAGACAGTATTGTATGAAAAAGATCAGATCTCCTCCACCCGGCAGACTTCCCCTTAAGCCTTCAGCTCAGTGTGTTTCATATTCACATCCCTAATCTTTAGAGAAACCTTGGCTCTGCTCTGCGGAGCATCTGGAGCATCAGCAGACGTCAGGTTCACTCCGCCTCCCGTCTCTGGGACCAATCACTGAGCACTGATCTGTGACAAGCGCAGGAAGTGAGGTTAATGTAAATGGAAGTGAGAAGCAGAGTGTGTGTTTGTGTGTGTAATTTGTGAAATGGACGGCTAATTTTCAAAATGAGTGAAACCACGCTGCTCTTTAAATCTCAAGGAAGAGTGCAGAGTGTGAGAACAAGAGGAGGAAATCAGAAAGGCGAGGAGGCTAAAAGAAGAGAATAATAAATGAATCGGACAAGTGAGGAGATACAGAAGAAATCCGTATTAATCGTTTGGTAAGAGAAAAGAATATATATGTATATAAAACTGTGTGTTCACTGACTATGCTTGAATATCTATTGTATTTTGTTATATCAACGTATTGGGATCGGGGCACTGAGTTGAGTTTTCTTTAACTGGGCTATGTGACTCGTAGGGAGGTGGTCAGGATGGACAATTAGTGTAACAAACAATGATCTGGATCTCTGACAGTGGGGGTTTAGGTACTTCAGGTGCTGTCGCCTACTGATTTAGCAGCTTGGATGCCCTTATACCTTTTTAACATTTGGCTAGAAAGAGTCAGAACAAATGGATTTCAATCCAACTCTGTGAAATCTGTGTCATAGAACCCATTAATTCCTTTACAGCCATCATTTCTGCTTAAGTTTGCTGTCAAGTCTTTATTTTCTTTTTCTTTGCTGAAATGACTGATGATGTGGTTTACTTGGTTTCATTAGTCATATTCTTCTAATCCTGCAACAGCAAAACACAGAATGTTTTAGTCCGTCTCTCAATATTGTGATGTCAGGATTGAGTTGAGTTTTCTTTAACTGGGCTGTGCGAGTCGTAGGAAGTTGGTCAGGATGGACAATTGGTGTTAAAAGCAAGGATTCGGACCCCTGACAGTGGGGGTTTAATTATGTCAGGTGCCATTACTGTTGCTTACCGATATAGCAGCTTGGAAAGAAGGATACCCTTACACCTTTTTAACATTTGGCTAGAAAGAGTCAGAACAAATGGATTACAATCCAACCTCAAGCTTCTTGGAAACCTGTGTCATAGAACCCATTAATTCCTACACAGCCACCATTTCTTCAGCTGCTCGAGGTTGCTGTCGATGTTGCTGCTGAAATGACTGATCCTGTGGTTGTCTTGGTTTCATTAGTCATATTCTTCCAAACTAGAAGCTTTAAATCTTTCTCCCACCCATGAGGATTTATTTTGCGGGGCAAATTGGGAAAGGTTCTTTGATCTAGTATGTTAACGACATTATGTCGGCATAAACAGAGAACCCTGCGTTTGTGGAGGGGGGCGGGGGATCTATTTTTTTTTTAATGAATCCAGCATAGAGACATTTCAATGAGTAAGAGTTTTCCCCAGACTGGTGTGCAGGTAGGACGGGAAGGTGTCATTTAGATACACATATGCAAATTTATGTCAAGAGGACAGATAGCATGGAATGAAGACAAATGTCGAAGCGGTTCTCTTTTTCTTTTCTTTAAGTGTAGCCAACAATGGAGGACATGACAAGACTGTAGATTACACCCAAACACACTGTGTGTCTCTGTGCCAAAATGCATGTTTAAAATCCCTCCCACATCGAGCTTTACAAGGCTCTCCTCACATCACAGAGGGAGTCTTCCATCACTCTTCATAGTAAAAAGTCTCCTTTTTGAAAACCCCAAAGAGGAGAACAAGCAAAAGGTGAAGGTGAGATGTGAGAGAGGAACCTCACTTTCCCGTACAGACAGAGAAAATAGAATGAAAGCGAGAGAGCCTGTGGAGCAGAAGATGGTGATGGAGAGAAAGAGCTGCAGAGTGACTTTAAGGGGAAAAAGGTGAGGCTGAGAGAGAAGAAGGTAAAAGCCAGTGGGGAGGAAAGAGTAGGGGAAGTGAGGTATTGATGGATAGAAAAGGGGGAAGGAAGGGGAAACAAAATACCACAAAAGACTATATTAGAATACGCTTTGATATTGATTTACTTGGTTCAAATGAGTACATTTTCAATCAATAATGTTTTTCACATGAAATGCCATTCTAAGCTTTGAGGACTTGCCATTGTATTTTTTCCACATTTAAGATTTTTTTACTTTTATTTAACCAGCAAAGAGGAAAACTTTCAACCCTAGTGATCGGAGTGCATTCTGTGATTTCCAAGAGGGTCTTTCAAGACATTTCACAGACTACTGTATAGAGTAGATGGTGCATGAACAAAAACATAAGAATAACAACATAGTAAAGCAGCCACGTGGAGTCTTATCTGTTCATCCATCCATCCACTACACCCACTTATCCATGCAGGGTCACGGGAGGCTGGAGCCAATCCTAGCTGACACTGGGTGAGAGGCGGTGTACCCACTCGACAGGTCGCCAGTCCATCACATGTGGAGTCTTAAGTGGAGTCCAATAGTAAAAGAACCCCCGTGACCAGCAGACAGTCCATCGGTCCTCCTGCTCAGTATAACAAGTTCCAAGTCTTCAAATGTTCTGTTGGCCAAAACGTTTAAAAGCTTTTATTTTGGTGCTGTGTAACGAGTTAAAACAGCCACAACTAACTGGCAAAGTGAGTTCTGACAGAGTGTTTGCTGGTTTCACCATAAAAATAAAGAGCTTTTTGGATTCATTGCCCTTCTTCCCAGCTCACAACGTTCTCAGTGAAGTTCTGAGGAAATATTCATCCTCTGAGCGAAGAAGCTGCTTTAGTCGGTAACCAGACGTTTGGAGGCCTTAATATGTTTGGAATATTTGGACACGTTCTTTACTTACTCGACACTGACTTGTAAAATGCCCCTGTATCCAGAGAGGAGTCTTTTAAGATGGTTTCATGTCCATTTGTAGTTGGTACCACTGTCGCTCAAAAAACAAGAGCTAGGAAGAGAGAGAAATCAAGCATGAAAGCACTCTTGCCATCTCTCTGTGCTTCCTTGTTCTATTCCTGTTCGCCTTCGTCATCTTGTCCTTCTCAATCTGCGTCACACCGCCGGGGAACTGCGTCTGCTCACGCAGAAGAGGATTGCTGGCGCTCCCCTACAGTTTGGGAAACCTCAAAATTCATACTGATGATACTTCATTTTCCATTCCACTGCAAGGTCAGAGATCAAAAAGGCCATATGACACGTCTACTAATGATTGTGTTCACTTTCAATTCAATGACAAAGCTGTCAAACAGAAACTGGAAAATATGTCTTACAGATGAGAACCCCAGAAAAAGAAGCCATTCTTATGGTACAGAAAAGAAAACAACCTCACCACATGACGCATGATCATTCTCAATAGATGGATTGTTGATGTTGAAATTTAATTGAGCTGCTATGTTGAGATTGAAAGTCAGTGCTCCTCTGTTGAACAGGGTTGTGATGAATCTCATGGAAAACAGATTATTTTGAGATTTTTTGCTTGATAACTAAAGCAAATGTAACAAAATTTTAACTGTATAGAAAGCCATTAACAGTTGTTCCAACTCAACTCAACACCGTGCTCAACTTCAGCTATCAACAAGGAATTCAGCTCAAGGATGACTCCAGGGTCCTTGCCTTTCATGCCTTCAAAGAAGGCTCATTCTATTATATATTTTAACTTTATCTTGTCGAGTCTAAAAATCAAGGTGAAATCAGTGAAAAACAGCTGCTTCACCAATGAAAATATTCATCATACGTTTTTCTTGAAGATGTGAAGTGAACCTTGGACAGAGATGCTTTTGATAAAACTGTGTGTCATGTTGGAATAAAAATAGAACTACTTTCAAAAGGCAATGAATCTTTTCAAAGTCTTGTTTTTCCTTTTCACAAAGTCCCACTTCTTTAATAAACCCTGAACTTAATGCTGCGATGCAAAGTTTTAATAGTTTGTTTGATGCAAGATGGGTAACTAGTCTATTTAGATTCCAAACATGTGAAAGGCAACAAACAGACTCAAAGTTTCTGGTGAAGTTTGAGACCACTCTGCTCCATCCTTTCAAATCAAAGTTGGAGGATCGTCTGTATTTGCTCAAGACCTCAATCTCTCTGACATTTCACTGTCGGCTCCCAACAAGACTTTATATCAAGTTACAGATGAGAACAGAGGGACTGGAAGCAATTTACATTGACATTTAGCTGAAGCAAGGGTCAGCAGAATCGCTTCCACTCTTCTGGTTTCAGGCTTTCCATTAGATATGCACACTGATATTGAAGAAAGGAATCATTTCTACACTAGCCATTTTTAGGGCCCGAGCATGAAACATGCAAGGACCCTATTGGAACTGAAGGAATTATTTTTCTTCTTCTTCTTCTTGTTTCTGCAGATTAAATAGATTTGTGATGGCCTAAACATGTTCAAAAACTCACTTTGCATAGAATTCAAGTCCCACGAAAGTACGTGTCATACGTTTTCATGCATGGGCGTAGCAAAATGGCTCACTAGCACCTAAAGAGCAGCCCCTGGGCCACGTTTCTCCATAATGTATGAAATGTTTGGAAGTCGGCCATTTTGAAGCATTTTAGTCAAAGAAATCTGTTGACTTTTTTACTCATCAGATGAATTTGAACATTCAGTCAATCTAGTCTAACCAAAACCAATAATTTTAGTCAAACTTATTTCATATTATGTCAACATTATGTTTTTTTAACCTACCTCAACTTCTTTGTTGTGAGTCCTTTTATGTCTGTTCAGGTTTGTGGTATTCTTACCAGCAATGTTTTGGCCACATTGCCTCCCTTCTGATAAAGAAGGGAGAAGATTTGCTCTCTGTTTGTTTTGTTTACATTTGTTAACTTTTGCATTCTGCTGTGATACCCGGAGCTCTTTCACCAGAGAAGAGCTTATAAACATCAGGGGAACAACGCCAGTGGATTCAATTTCTACTTTTCTTGTATCTTGTGGAATTATTGGACCTTTTGGTCAAGGCTTCACTTTCCGCTGTTCATGCGGTGAGACGCCGGAGGAGGGGGAGGAGGTCCGGTACGCTGGTGCGACTACGCCGAAGAGGACACTGCGCGCCGATGATTCAGCAACACTGTTCTCATTACCTGGAATATTTATTGATACATTGTAAGCCATTCTACTCCCTCCGTGAGTTTGCTAGCTACTTTCTGCTCGGTGTTTACACCTACAGAGCCAACAGGTCTGTAGACGACGCAGTAAACATGGTCCTTTACTACATCCTCCAGAACCTGGACTCCCCAGGAACCTACGCCAGGATCCTGTTTATGGATTTCAGCTCTCCTTTCAACAGAATCATCCTGGCCCTGCTTGAGGACAAGCTCTCTCAGCTGAACGTGCCTGACTCCACCTGCAGGTGGATCACTGACTTCCTGACGGACAGGAAGCACCTCCAGTCACCAGTCTGTCAAGATCCTGAAGTTTGCAGATGACACCACCCTCATTGGGCTCATCTCTGGTGGGGATGAGTCCGCCTACCAAGGTTATTATCGTAAACGAAGACGAACGAAATAACGAAAACTAGATGTGAAAAAACATTCTTGTTAACTGAAATAAAAAACGAGGCTTTACAAAAAACGACTAACTAAAATTATGTTGTAAGTTTGCAAAACTAACTAAAAGTAACTAAAATTAGAGTAAAAGTCCTTAGCTTTTGTCTATTTATTTATTTATTTCATAGGACCGAAGCATACATTTCGAGTCGATGTGAAGCCGGGGGAACTGACGTTGCGGGGCAGTTGCTCTTGCCAGACCGGCAGTTTAGAGGTGCGCGTGGTGATTAGCAAATTAGCAAAGGCCGATAGGCACCTGTTGGTGAGCCGCGGGTGTGTTATGCTTTTCTCCTCCGCGTGAAGAGCTGGACATGTGGCTGGCCTGAAGCTGTCTGTTTGTGCTTTTAATAGAATCTATATTTTGATTAATATAGGTTTACATTTTAATATAGCCTACCTGCTTATTTAACCAAGAATGATAGAGCTAGAGACTGATGTAATGAATTTCTTGGGACCACTGGGGAGTAGATTTAGGGTAGTTTGCCCTTAGGGTTTTCTGTATGTAGGTTTAAAATTATACCGTAGATGTAGCATGTGCTTCATATATTTGTAGTATTTATTAAACAATGTTTTAATATTTCAAATATATATCTATATATATATATATATATAGATATATATATCTGCTTAGTGTTTGGACCCCTACAAGCTTCAGATAGCTTAAAAAAGGTGTCCCTTTTCACAAATCTACATTATTTCTAATGATTGTACTTGCATTTTAATGTTTTGTAAATAAACTAAACTGGACTGAACTAAACTGAACTGAGCTTGGCATCGTGCAGCGACAAAGACACTAAAACTAATAAAAACTAAATTAAAACTAAGCATTTTCCAAAAATAAAAAATAAACTAGCAAATTCATGTTAAAAACTAATTTAAACTAAACTGAAATTGATTACAAAAGGTAAAAACAAAATAAAAATAAAAACTAAACTAGCAAATTCATGTTAAAAACTAATTTAAACTAAACTGAAATTGATTACAAAAGGTAAAAACCAAATAAAAATAAAAACTAAACTAGCAAATTCATGTTAAAAACTAATTTAAACTAAACTGAAATTGATTACAAAATGTAAAAACAAAATAAAAATAAAAACTAATTAAAAAATCAAAAACTATAATAACCTTGCCGCCTACAGGTGGGAGATCGACCATCTGGTGACCTGGTGCAGCCAGAACAGTCTGGAGCTGATGGTCGTGGACTTCAGGAAGAGCCCAGCCCCACCCTCCCCCATGTATGACTCCCCAGTTACTACTGTGGACTCCTTCCGCTTCCTGGGCACCATCATCATCTCCCAGGACCTCAAGTGGGAGCTGAACATCACCTCCCTCACCAAGAAGGCCCAGCAGAGAATGTACTTCCTGCGGCAGCTGAAGAAGTTCAGCCTACCAAAGACAAAGATGGTGCACTTCTACACCGCCATCATTGAGTCCATCCTCACCTCCTCCATCACCATCTGGTAAGCTGCTGCCACCGCCAGGGACAAGGGCAGGCTGCAGCGCATCATTCGCTGTGCAGAGAAGCTGATTGGCTGCAATCTTCCTTCTCTTCAGGACCTGTACGCCTCCAGGACTCTGAGGCGATCAGGAAAGATTGCAGCTGACTCCTCCCACCCCGGACACAAACTGTTTCAGACTCTCCCCTCAGGCAGGAGGCTGCGGTCCATCAGGATCAGAACCTCTCGACACAAGAACAGTTTCTTTCCGATGGCAGTGGGCTTCCTCAACAAGGCCCGGGTCCCCACTGTCAGTGACTCTCATGCCCCCCCCCACCCCCAAACTCGCACATACTCATACACTCTCCTAATCCCACACTTTACAACAACGCTAATCTGTGCTTTATGCTCATGTAGTCAACTTTTGCACATTACTTTTTATATTTTTTGATCTCCTTACTTTTTATATATTTATATTACTATTTATGTTTTATGCGTACTGTAAGCACCAATTCATACCAAATTTCATGCCAAATTCCTCGTATGTGAAAATGTACCTGGCATTAAACCCGATTCTGATTCTGAGATGCACTCTCATTTTAATCTCTGCAGCTGTCTGCACAGATTAGCAACCTGAAGCGTTGATTTATGCATCAAGTCTACTCTACATTCATTTACATTTACTCATTCAGCTGACGCTTTTATCCAAAGTGACTTACAATTGCTGTGTATGTCAGAGGTCGCACGCCTCTGGAGCAACGAGGGGTTAAATGTCTCGCTCAGAGACACATTGGTGGACGTGTCACAGTGGGGGATTAAACCTGGGGAGGTTGATGGCTCTCTCTGGTCTCTGGTTTGTAATGTAGGTTGTTGCGACAGCCCACGCTTCCCATCATGCAGTGCTGGACTTAGCAGTTTTCTGTTCCAAAATACAACTATTATTTTTGGTAGTGTGTTTGTAATGTGTCTGTTCACAACACGGTGGTTTATGTTGGTTGGTCATTTTGGTGCTGGTTTATACTTTTAACAATTAGTCACTGTTACTTATTCTGACTCCAGCTGTATTCTGCTATTGTTCCATCATCTCCTTTTTTTTCCTCAGCAGAAATAAAGATCATTTTCGTTTTAATCTTGTATTTTTTGTCAAAAATTTCTAGTTACAATTGGTGAAATTGGTGCCGTCTCATTGAGGACTCTACTAAACTACGAAACTCAGTTTAGTAGAGAATAATGGTTAATAAATTGTTGAATAGTGTTATTTCCATCTCTAAAACCCAGCTTACTTAACAGTATGTGAGAATTTCCATTCACCACCTTCACACTGAGGCAATATTTTAGAATTTGAATGGTTTGGAGGAGAGGAAGATCAATTCATGCATTTAAGTACAACTGGTAATTTCCAGTGTAGCAGCATTTTTCATTTGTTAAACCTGCATTAATGATTAATAAAAAGGAAAAAAGCATTTGAGCAGCAGCCTGACCTGCAGCTGGCTGTACGCAGACAGGCTTTACAGAGGTGCATGTCATCAGGCCGGCTGCCTGCCTGACAGAGACATTTTGCAGCATCTGGTACTAAAGAGCTTTGTGTTATCATGGAGGAACAAACCCTGTGACCTCGACTTTCTTCCTGCGATGCTCCCGTCAGCAGCCAATTACAAAACATCTTAACAGACCCGTCAAAAGGAGAGAGGGATGACATCAGTGGACTACATATGGAGGCAACAGGTGTCCACACGATATGACTCCAAAACACGCAGGCCTGCTAAGCATCACATTAATTAATATCTACAATACAGATCACATTAACATTAAAACACCCAAAACAGGAAGAGACACAAACGCAGGCATGCTGTTTCTTAAGGACACTGCGTTTCATTTTAAAAGCACGTAGAGACTTTATGTTTCAGCACATTTAATACAAGATCACATTTCCATCCTATCCCATTGTGTGCGATACTGGGATTTGCAAATAATCTCGTCTAACTTCTATTATTATTTAGTGTACATTTGAACATTATTCAAATATATATCATTATATTCAATATTGAATGAATTAATTGTGTTTATTTCTTTATATTTTAACCAGTTTTTGTTTGTCTATAAGTTGTGTGTCTTTTATTTTTAGTTTATGTAAACGACTGCGACAGCAACAGTGGAATTTCCCTTCAAGGAACAATAAAGTACCCATCTCTGTTTCTCTTTATCTTATCTGTCTAAATTATGATTAAATACACAAACTATAGCTAACACTGTAAACCCATCAAATACTTGCAAATGTATCATCAAATACATTATATTATATAAATATAACCTGAGTTATTATTATTCTATTTTATCCTTGTAGAATGCCAATAAATTGATGTGGTAAGGGGTTTGCCTGTCTTTTAATTAAACTTTTCTGGTAAACTTTACATTTACAACATTACAACTGGAGGACAATTCAAACGCACCGTTAAGTGATGTCATGCTTTGCCAGATAATATATTAGGTGAAGAATCCTGGACCTCCCAGTATATCAAACTCTCTTCCTGACTAATATCCCTTTGGTTTATGCTTTCATATTATTCCTCACACTGTAATGTGACTTTAAACACAATCATACACCACACAGGGCTAAACCAACAATCAGAGCTATAATACATACTGCACAGACACGATTAACACAGCAGTTTTCATTTTACAAAGTATGAATATAAATAAGTAAATAAAAAACTTTCCTGTAACTTTCTGACCTTTCTACTACATAATTCCTGAGTTAAGTCCCAAAAACGTGCCTGCCAAAAGCTCAGAGTCAAACAGAGGGATCATTGTGTTTTCATTACTTCCTATGGAGACACAACAAACTGGGAGCTAACGAGCTGAGAGCCAATGAGCCGTTGTCTAACAACGTTTTGTCTTGCCTTGCGCAGCCTTAAATATGTATGAAACAACATGAGGTTCTCTAAGTGGCTTTCAGACCGGTTTAATCCTCTTGGAGAGTTTAGCCCAATGAGGGGTGAACAGGGGCCGTTTGACAGCGGAGTACAATTGACAGAGAAGCATCCATTCATTTCCTTTGTAATTAAAAGCTAATTAAGGAGGCCAAGAAGAAATGCCGAACAGAAGAGGCTGGGCTCAAAACAGTCAAACGCAGTAAATCCAACTTTAAAGACACATGAGGACTCGAGCACTCAGGCAGGTCAGCACAAGTTCACCTGCAGGTTAACGTGAAGATCATCAGACACTTCTAAAGTTCTGCGGTCGCAGCTGAGCATTAGCGCCGCGTTGTTAAAGAAAAGTTAGACGCATATTTACTTAAATGTTCATCAGAGACATTCTGTCTCAAAACAGAAACACCGTTTTCTGTTTTGTCTTCTTCACCTCTTTACCCCTGAATCGCTCCTCTGTGATTGATCTTTGCTTTTGCTACTCTCTCCTCCTCCTCAGGGGGGGTTTAGGAGAAGCAGCTCAGAATTTACTCATCTCAAAATAAGATAATTTATTTCTCAGGAGACGGGCAAGCGTATCATGTAAATAATTTTACAGTTTAGAAGGGAAACATTTTCATGCTTTGGTGCAGAAGAGGGTGAAAGAGCAGGAAATACAGAGATGACTTTTAGTTATTACATTTTAGATTAGACACATGATCGGGGTCAGTCTACCGCTGAGGACATATTCGATGTCATCCATCCATCCATCCATCGTCAACCACAACCGGGGGGTCTGGAGCCAATCCCAGCTGACATCGGGCGAAAGGCGGGGTACACCCTGGACAGGTCGCCAGTCCATCGCAGGGCCACACATATTCGATGTATTTTTTCTAATTTAACCAAGTTGTTTTTGAGCGTAAACCTTCACTGTCACGTTACAAAAAAGATTTATTTCTCAACAGTGACTTGCAGCAGTTTCGGAAACCACAGATTAAGTCTTCCTGTTGATCAGAAAGAGCTTCTATGTGTCTTTGTAGAGTGCATGGACAAATCAGGTACTGTGTCTATCTTTCTTTCAGAATGAGGGAGAAAGTCATAAAAGAGTTGAAAATCATTACAAGTCAGACAAAACAAAGAGGCATGATGGTGTTACGTTACGACAGTGGTTGGCTGCAGCCACGTCAGCTTCAGTCATTGAGAGAAACAGTTATGACGTCACATAAATAACTTGCTTTGTCTTTTCACGGTCTTATACTTCAACAAATTTACTTGACTTACATTTTCTTTTAAATTGACAAACATCGTGCAAGTAATTCACTGTACAATTCAAACAGGATCAAAACATTACTTGTCTTTGCCGTTGACTACCGTACATATTTTACTTTTCCCGAAATACGGTCCCATGGTGGTCCAGCGGAATGGGAAGGGTCTGTTGTGTTTGTTTCTTCTGTTTGTAATATTGTGTCTTGTGAGTAAATAAAAATAAGGTAAAAAAAAAAAAAAAAACACTTTGTATTATTATTATTATTATTATTATTATTATTATGCAAGACCCTCTACTCTTGAAAACTGTAAAATTTATGGAATGGCCCTTTAATCCATCGGCATGAAGGAACAACTCTGGTTCTCGTAAGGATGAAGGTGCGCAGAACAATTCTCAGTGACACACACACACACACACATATTTACAGGTTCAGTAGGTAAACAAGCTCCTCACAGAGGCATAAATGCATCCTAACAGCGCCGAGCCTCAGGCAGAGCTTTTCCTCATGCTGTCTGGAGCTAATCCACCTCTTTTGTTCTCCTCCTCTGCCCTTTTCACCTCTCTCTAATTCACTCTCCTCTCCTCATCCTCTTTTCTTCCCTCTTGGTAACCGCATATTTTAATATTCCATGTTTTAATCATTTTCATTTTAATCCGTGTTTTCAGGCGGTCTTGCTTCGATAGAGATCTCACTACTCTTGAGAGCTCTTGTTCATCTGATCAGTCTTGTCAGTGATGAAACATTTATAAAATGTCAACAGAAGTGCACAGTATGGTTCAGTCACACAGTGCTGCGGCAGAATGGGAACACGAGATCTCACTGCTTTGAAATCACTGAAGGGGAAAGACATTGACTGTTCATGATCGGCAGAGCAGCAGAAACACTGATACCGTTTACTGGACGAGGCTTTTTTATCAACCCCCCCCAAAGAGACCAAAGCCAAAAAATTTATCTAATCAAAACATATTCTATTTGTCTGTTATTTAGTTTACAGACTTCAATATCACGACAGGATAAGATTATACTTTAAAGGCTAATTATGGTATTATTCTACTTTTTAATTCAACAAATCCCAGGAAAGGACCAAAACCATCAACGGTCATGGTTTCACTTTCAAAATAGGCTCAGTCTGTTCTTCAAAGAGCTGTTTCTTTAACAAGTGTTACCCGAACAAGAGGGAATAGTGCACTTGTTGGGGCCTACTTTCAGCGGCGGATGAATCCACACGTGGCGCTCTAGTGAGTGTTTTGGGCAGCAGGACGGCGTCTGTGGGACTGAGTCAGAATAAACTACAGTGTTCATGGTGATGAAGGAACATGTGACCCAGTGCAGCAGAGAGGCTCACTGATGGGGTTAATAGTTTCTGGATTGTTAGTTTGGGTCTTTGACATGTAGAATATCCCCTGACTTATCCTTTTAGTGACCAAATAAACACTTTAAATCCAGATTATATTTTACAGCGACTGAAATTCTTCCAGCACTATATTACTTAGCATGTCCAGTAACAGCAGGTCAACGTTTTTAGGTGCAAGATAAACATTTTGTTTTTCTAATTAAGACTGAATTAAGATCTTATAAACCATTTTCCTCCGTACACAGAATCCAACAGCAAAAACTATTAGAAGCATAAAGCCAGACAGACTGATGCTTAACCAAATACCAGACTATTCTAGTCAATTATGATTTATAATGGTAAGTCATTTAGCTAAAGAGTACATACTGCACCAGTTTCAGTTCAGATACTCAATCTGTGGTGTGAATTATCATGCTTGTATGTAAACTAGTCAGGTATGTCATTGAACACTAGGTCATCTAAAACAATATCTAGAGGTATGAAGTCAAAGACAACTGGGATTTGCTGTTTTACCCTTAAAGCAGTTTTGCCATTTATCCACAAGACCTTCTCCGCCCTGAGCTGATGAATGATAGATGAGATGACAAAATGTCTGCAAAACTAAAACAGTAAATTCTGTTGCCTTTCCTTTCATCCAACACATTTCCTTTAAACCAATTAAACTATTAATGATTTCACTGCTACTGCACATGCTCATTAGTGTTTCTCCCCTGCTCGTTTGATAGGCTTTACACTTAAAGCACTTTTCGTTTCTTTTACAGGCTCTGGAAAAGTTTTTCAAATATACAATCATTGGAATATTTTGGTTGCAACACTGAGCGTCGCCCCGTCTACATGTCACTGAACAAAGAGGGTGTTCAGACCAAAATCTGCTCAAAACAACGAAAGGGGCTGCTTGGTGGGAGCGTGTTGATACACAGATATGTGAATTTGAAGTTGCTTTATAATACACGTAAACAAGATTTATAACTCTGGAAAAGTATCACGGCACCAGTTATTGCTGCAACGGTCATGAGGCCAAGAGTAGAAAAATGACGTTATGTTGTTCCAAAGTAGCACGAATGCATTTTGGCCAGCGCGGAGTCTTACCGGATGACGACAAGTGAATGAGAGGGCGGCGTTTTTTCATGCAAGTGGCTCTGAATGGGGCCTAATTACAGAGAGTGCTGATTTGCAGATGAGCTTATGTTCTTTTTCCTTCCCTTTGACAAGGTCAGGTTAGGACAACTGCTTGTGTGTGTCCTGATGAACAGGCTTCCACAGCCACACACTTTATGGGCCACAAGAGTGATGGGGTGTGTTGCAGAGAAAGAAGTGTGTCTGTTTACCCCCAACACAGCCCAGTCTACGTGTCAATGTCTTTATCAGCGATTCCCCCCAGGGTCGGCCCTTCTGTTCCGCCTGACAGCTGCCTCTGATTGGGTGTTGATGAAAAACACAGTTTCCCAGAGCGCACTGCAGCCCGGCTGTCCACCCATGCGGTCGGCCAGCCGGTGTGCGGCCAGTGTGAGATTTGGAGTCTGCAGCTTTGATGTGGCTGAGTTGCTGCGTCACGCTCAGTGGGGTCACGTACCGCGGTGGCCATATTGATGCTCTTGCAGAAGGGAAGAAATCAATCCACCTCTGTGTGTGTGTGTGTGTGTGTGTGTGCAGCCGGTGATCTTTCTTCTTCCTTTTTTCTTTCTCGGGCCAGTGGCGATGCTCAAGAAAAGTGCTGTTGGTCAGTTACTCAGTTCATCTGTCAAACACTTCATAAATAACAAGGTACTTTGGTGTGTCTCAATCAAGGGTCAGTGCACCAAATGTACACGAACACACTTTAGTCTAGCACACCTGGTGTTATCTTCAGTTAAGCGATTTCTTTCTTCCTTTTTCACCAGCCACCCAAATCACCCCAAGCCCCTCTAAGGCCGCATCCACACTACACACCAGCGTTTTAGAGCTGATCTCCGTCTATACTAAAACAACTGAAACGCACATCTAGTGGCCGTTCAGGTACACTGGGCATGCGAAACATCAAGCAGACGGTCTGTTCCATAAGATTTGGTGAAAGAATAAAGTAATGCAGACGAAGAATCAGACTAGATTTTATTTTGCATGGACCAATAACGAGCTGGGACTGTTGCTCAATGTAACAGGAGTGTGGGGGTGGAGAACAGACTGGAAGTCGTCGCAAAGTAAATACAGCGACATACACAGTACAAGTGAAGGCTGTAAGTGTTATCTGCATGGAATAAAAATAAACAAGTCAGAAGTAGTGTTGTAGTACTCGAGGCTGGTCTTGGTCTTGAGACTGGTCTTAAGACCACTTTTTGATGGTCTTGGTCCCGCATTTGTACTCTGTCTTGTCCTGGTCTCGGACACTGGGGACTCGGGATTTTATTTCAAGACCAGTCAAGACCATAACTTTGGTAATATAAAAAAAATGCTTTTGTGTTGTCTGATTTATTTGTTTACATCCTAACTTTGATTGGATTTAAAATGTATTGCTTTAAATGCAACCAACAACCCATAATTAAAAATGTGTTGTTACCGTAAACAACTTTTTTTTAGGTCTTTTAGGTCTTTGTTTTTGCCGCTTTAGTCTGGACGGGAGGGGCAAACGTAGCATAAGGTCTCGAAACGAAATTAAAACCCTCACCCCTTCAGTCCCCGTCCTCACATCTTCTTTGCAGCTGTGCAAAACAGCAAGGGAGATCATTCAAACACTGTTCAATAAACTCTGACGAAGTGGAGATGACAACGTTTAGTTAAGGTTCAATAAGACAAAATGCTATTTGGATGTATTGACTGCTGCAGGCTTCCTTGAAATGACGGTTTTCATGGTCTCTTGAGAATGAATCCTGCTGACATTGGTGGCCTCTGACCTTTCCTGAGGCATCATCCTCAGACCTCACTGTCACCTATCCACACAAAACTCATAATCTAAAGGGCAGGCTGCTTTTAAATTTGATTAGGATATTGATTCTCCAGAGGGCATAAAACCCTTTAATTTTAATGACCTACTGGTGAAGCACTAAGTTTGGAAAAATGATAATTATTTTGATTGGTCCTGGAGATGTGAGGAGGAATTCTACATTTTATATTACTGTCTGTCTGTGAATGGGGCTTTGTGACATTTCATTCATTTTGTATGCACCTGGAGGATGAAACATCACACTGTGTATTAGCTACACCTCGCTAAAACAAGACAATGTCAGTGGCGGTCTGGCCATCTGGAATATCGGGACATAATCGGTCCACTGGCACAGTGATTTACTGTTGTGTGATTTTATTTTGCTAAAATCTACACATATAAATGTTTTAGACATTTACATATGTTAATTAGCTAATTTAATTTAATTTGTCTGCCAGTGGTTGCAAATAGCCTGTACATATTATAAACCCAATCAATCCTTTCCCTCTCAAATTCATATTTTAATATATAATGTGTTTTTTGTGATTTGCTAGAGATGATGCCCATCGACAAGATTATTACCACTTCACTTCTTCCTAGGCAACACACGGAAACTCATCAACAGTCTGGTGTACACGGCGAGTCAAGCCACACAGTAACTTTTGTTGTGTTGCCTTCATTCACTTGATATGAAATAGTGGAGCTGCTGCTGTGTTTTTGTAGTTTTTCAAAACTTGTGCCTTTACTAGTTAATTTATATATTTTATTTATATCCAGGTTGGCGATCGGTGCTGCTCTCTTAGAGTTTTTTATTATGTGTACTCCCATGACTTAAAGCCAACCAGCTGACCCTGAGCAGCAGTTAGACAGCTCTCTGTCTCAGTGACGATTGTGGATATTTTAGTCTTTTATCTCGAGGCTTCTTGTGGTGTGAGATATTCAATCATACAATTTCAGTGTGTGTTCTGCAGCCTTTTTAACGTAGTACTGCCATACTGATCAATAGCTGTGATGCTGCTCGTGGTTTATTAGAGGCTGGGCCTGTTTGTACGTTCATGCATTAGCAGGGCGGCCGTGGTGGAGTATACTGTGGACTGTTCTTTTTTACTCCCAGTCCATCCCTGTACAACATACAATGAAAATGTCAGAGAGATGTTCATTCAACTGTACACTCATTTTGGAGGATGCAGTTTGCGGTGCTCTGGAGCTGTATCGTATTAGCTGTTTCTGTTGTTTAACCTGCCCTCACTGATATAAATGAGGTGGACAAAATAACAGAAACACATGTCAGTATAACGCCAATGCAATTTAACTCCACCATAAATAACGTTTTCCAGCGTGGTCATAGTCACAGTGTAAGGTACATCTCTCTAAGACAGCTCCAACATTATAACCTTCAGGTATTTATTACTAGACTGCATTAGATTTAGCTCTGTGTATCTACTGAACAGGGAACTTGGAATATATCAAATAGGGGAAATATTAGGGCCAAAAAATAACTGTCCAACAGTAGACGAACTATGATTTTGCACACCTCACATTACAAATAGGTCACTGTATTCTTAATGCTGCGATAAAAGCAGAGGTTGAGATGTCACTGTATATTAGCTGCTCTTCCTGCATTGTTGCTGTTAGTCTGCTGCTCACCTTACTTCACAGCCTGATACGTTTGCTCTCAGGACCTAACCAAAGGAGAAACACTGGAAATGCAGGGTAGCCATCCGAGCTCACAAATGTGTAGTTAAAAGCAATCAGAGGCTTATAGGACCTCTCAGTGTCACCACATCTAGATTTTTAGTATGCTTTGTGTTAGGAAATCTGCATTACAAAATAAAGTTCACATTCCATTTACAAAGCCCTCATGTACTATGAAACACATTGCAGTCCTCAAACAGTTCTCTCAGTATCAGTCGCAGGGATACTTGTCTCAGTGGATACTAGAAAATCTACTCGATTCTTTACTGATGCCTGCTTTGGGCAACCAGAATCTCAAGTCTGTGATATCATAACTGAACTTGAGTTTTCTGACACATCTCTCCCTGAAGACTTCCAGTGCTACAAAACAAACACAATGTATGTGCTGAACACTGACAACCATTCAGACTTTAAAAAATCCTAGTTAAAATGACTCAGCAGAAATGTATTGATGAGATCAGTTGTGCTAATTTATGCCTTGGAGCATTGTCAGGGGATTAATAAGGGGATTTACGCCTTACTTGGGAGGAAACCTAATCTTCTGATGAAGACCTAGTGATATGGTCAAAAGTCCCAAAAATGCTACTACAGTGGAGGAAAAGTGATTTGATCCCCTGCTGATTTTGTACGTTTGCCCACTGACAAAGAAATTATCAGTCTATAATGTTAGTGGTAGGCTTATTTGAACAGGGAGAGACAGAATAATAAACATTTTATAAATTTATTTGCATTTTAAAGAGTGAAATAAGTATTTGACCCCCTCTCAATCAGAAACATCTCTGCCTCCCAGGTATCTTTAAAACAGGTAACCAGCTGAGATAAGGAGCACACTCTTAAAGGCAGTGCTCCTAATCACGTTTGTTACCTCCATAAAAGACACCTGTCCACAGAAGCAATCAATCAGATTCCAAACTCTCCACCATGGCCAAGACCAAAGAGCTGTCCAAGGATGTCAGGGACAAGATTGTAGACCTACACAAGGCTGGAATGGGCTACAAGACCATCAGCAAGCAGCTTGGTGAGAAGGTGACAACAGTTGGTGAGATTATTCGCAAATGGAAGAATCACAAAAGAACTGTCAATCTCCTTCGGTCTGGGGCTCCATGCAAGATCTCACCTCGTGGAGTTGCAAAGAGGACAATGACCCAAAACACACGGCCGAGGAGGATCGAGTTGCCAGACCTTAAGGACTTAAGAGAAGATCTCCAAAGAGGAGCAGGATCACATCCCTCCTGAGATGTGTGCAAACCTGGTGGCCAACTACATGAAACATCTGACCTCTGTGATTGCC
Organism: Micropterus dolomieu; assembly: GCF_021292245.1. Taxonomy (NCBI): domain Eukaryota; kingdom Metazoa; phylum Chordata; class Actinopteri; order Centrarchiformes; family Centrarchidae; genus Micropterus; species Micropterus dolomieu. Next base: position 25,904,521 of record NC_060163.1, on the reverse strand, counting down.
AACAATGGTTTTTCCACCAAGTACTAAATCATGTTTTGCAGAGAGGGTCAAATACTTATTTCACTCATTAAAATGCAAATCAATTTTTAATATTTTTGATATGCGTTTTTCTGATTTTTTTTTTGTTATTCTGTCTCACTAATTAAATAAACCTACCACTAAAATTATAGACTGATAATTTCTTTGTCAGGGGCAAACGAGTGGATCAAATAATTTTTCCCCCACTGTAGATGGACATCGTGGTGAGATTGTTTTGTCAGCTAGGTCAAGACTGAACTCTGAACCTTAACGTTTCTCCACTGATTTCTCTGCTTTATCAAGATACCAAATTGCACAAAGAATTGTGTTTGTAGTCCTGACAGCAGCTCCGACCAGACAGCTGCACATCAGTTTAGTGTTGGCCTCCAAACATGGCTGCCAACTGGGGAGTTTAGATAGCGCCTGTGAAGCCTCAACAGCAGCTACAGTATCTGCCGTTCTGAGGCTTCTGGAGGAAATTTCCAACTGTGAACTCATTTGGCTGCTCACATCACGCAGTGAGCTGCAGGCTGGCGACTGTACCTTATAAAGTAGAAGCAGAATTTCCTTAAGGAAGTTGATGGGGGAAAGTGTGGGCAGTGAGAAAACTCTGAACACTGATTTGCATAGGAATTATCTCACCCTGCCGGTGCTTCAATTCAACTTGTTTTTTAAGAGCAAGAAAAAGAGTTTAAGACTCAGCTAACATATTCCGTGACTCATGAAGATGGATGCTGTTGCAAATAGCCAGAAAATTCACCACGTCTACTACTTTGTTTTCTCTTGACGTATGAATAAGGCTTCAGAACTCACTGTCTGCCCCATTATGTCACACTCAAAACACGTTTAGTCTCGTCTACAGGGGTCAGAAGATCAGACTGAGGGAATGAAACTGCGGAAAAAAGCAGGTAAACCTTATTTGAGGGTAGGGTGATGAAAACAAGGTGTGAGAGGAAGAAAATGGGAGACAGCGGATGTGATAGCTAGCTGGAGGAGAAGGAAGAAAACAGAACGGCAGCGGGATGGGGTGGGGGGGTTCACAGAAGAGGGCGTTATCTGAAGACAGAGATTATTAAAAAGGCCATTAGGGAAGCAATAACCTTTATTGACCTGCATTAACCTTTTTGATCTCTATCACCTTTTATATGCTTGAAGCGCCCCCTGAAACATGCACCCCCACTCAAGGCCCAATGGAAAATATCTTCTAACGATACCACAACAAAAATACAAAATCCTGAAACTATAGTGCTGCTTTGTGTGTGTGTGATAATGGTGTTGAACAACATCCGCCCATAGATATATTATAATCATTTTGTGCTATGAGGCAGCAAACATCTTATTTATCGGCCTTTTAAAAAATGGAGCAGGTAAGGTTGCAAGTAGGGAGATTTCGGAAGGATGAGGGAGGAACGCGGCAATCCAAGGAGCTCCTTTAATCATCATCACGGCCGACTGACAGTCCCGCTCGGTCCTTACAGACTCGGCTAGACAGCCAAACCAAAAAGCCCATCTGCTCCTCGTATCCCTCAACAATGAGCCTGTAATCTGAATAAATGGGCCTCCTGCTCGACTCACACTTATAATGGCCTCGCTCATCACACGGAGCGAGGGTGAAGGGATGAAGATGAAGAGGGGAAAGTGAGGACATGGGGTTTAGAAGATGATTTAGGGAGTGTCCGTGCGTTCAAAGTTGGTGTCTGAACTCGTCTTCCAACTTTAATGTGTTTGTGGTTTGTTTAGGTGACTTTCAGTTGTTTGCTGTCTTTTCTTTCTCTTCACTCCCTTTATTTCTTGGCTCACTCCATATTTACTACACGTCAGAAACCTGCAATTTATCATCATTTTAAGGACAGGTTAGGCTCCTTAGACATGTTATAATTATAGATGTGAGTGGCCTGTGAATATTCTCGGATGCCCCACACATGGTTTAAACGAAGAAATTTAGATAATGTCAATGAAAACATTTTGGATTAAAAAAATGAATGGATGACTGAATATAGAATGGCAGGAATTAGAGTGGATTAGTGTCAACAGGAAAACAAGAGGCACTGGATCAATAATGTTGTATGATTAAGGCCAGAGAAGAGGTTTGTTTTCTGTTATGTGCGGTTTAACAAACCGAATCTGCCCTCGAGGACAATTAAGTTTGAATGGAAAACCGATAGAAGCCGGGCGGTGATGAGAAGTCTTTGTACTGTCATGACGCACTCAACGATAAAATACATTACTTATAATGGACAAAACCATTGTGGTCTGGCAAAACTCAGTGGGGATGTCACCTTAAGTTGCCTTTCAGCCTTAAAAAAGCACAGCGACTGCAGTGAAAACATCCATTTTCTCTTACATCATTGGCCCAAAATCCATTTCTGAAGGAACACGCATGGAGAAATGCGCCATGCAGTCGCTGAATCATTACACATTATCTTGTTTAAACAGTTGTTCACAGATTTTGGGGTTTTTAAATCACATCTTAAAAAAAGAGAGCCCCCACAGTTCACTGATTGATTTGGCTTCAAGCTTCTGCCCCGAATTGATTTTCAGCCACTGTTCAAGACTAAAATCACACTGTGGATCTGGAGCTCTACTGGTAGCCACAGACTTTTCACAGCTAACTTTTTTTTAACCCTTCATGAGTAGCTTCTTGTTGCAAAACACACATGATGTGAAGAAGTAAAGAATGAAAAAATACAGGAACAAATATTGAACTATTTTTTAAAAAGCACTGCGTCTGAAAGAAAAGCCGAATAGAAGTGAAAGTGAAAATGATATCCATTGTTATCTTATTCATTATTATATTGTCTGTGAAGATTCTCAGTCATCCAGGTCATAGTTATCCATTAAATCAAGGGCAACTGGGCTTGGTTGAAGATATTTTAAGACGTGTCGCCACTCATCCAAGAGGCTTTTTGATTTAACCTTCCTTGGTTCTCAGATCTGTGTAGGGAGATAATAAAAAAAGAAATCACCCTCATCCACTGCTGAGATGCCATTAAGCAAGACAATACCATCCTCAAGGGTCACTAGTACAGGAGCTGCTGTGTATGCCGGGGGGAATGTCGAAAGAGAAGACAATATACGTGTTACCCTTAATCACAAGTCAAACAAACTCGTGTAGCTCTGCCACACAGGCACAGACATGCCTGTACAAACTTTCAAAATGAAAAATAAAAACATTCTCTTGCGGTAGAGATGATTAACATGCAGAGAATGAGATCCTGCATCAGAGCAGACACACTGAGTCTAAATGCATTCAGCTCGACTACACACAGACCCCGACGCTGTTTCGACTAATTGGTAAGTGGTGAGGTGGGATCACGCAGCACAGCGTGTCTCTGCCACGCCAGACAGTGAAAACATTCATTTATTCCACTTAAAAAAACAATCCCCCACAGACTAATCCAAATTACCTTTGAAGAGAGCACTTCAGTTGCATTTAACAATTAAATAAAAACAAAATCAGGCCCATTAAAAAGCTGCTATGCTGTAAAAATTGTAATATCATGGACATAATTACACATTAATTGTAGAGGCCACAGCTGACTGATACAGACAGTGTTTTGACACACACATGGCACTGTTGGAAAACCTCACATTTTAGTCCCAGGGACATCAATCAAATGTCACTTTACCGGTTTGAGTGTGATTAAACTTGGCCCTGCGATGCATTTGGTTTCTGATTGGCCCAGGAGGGGCCTGTATCATTAGTGGGACAAAGACAAAGCTGAATAATCAGACTCAATTGCCTTTTCATTTTCACTTCATCATTCAGTCCGACATCTGACATACCTGTCATTTTCAGTAGACACACAAGCTGCAGTACCAGTTTCTGCAGTTTTCATAGAATAAAAAACTGTTTTTAGTCTTGGTAACATTTTATTCACCAACTTAATTGCTAACACTTCAGGATGCGACCAGAATGATGATTTTGGACGACTCTGTAAAACCCTGGGTAATGCTCACCAACAATATTAAAGTGATGTACTTTTATAATATCTGCACATGGCAAACACTGGATGATAAAGATGTAATATTTTGTTGGGCCGCAGCACGAGATCCTGAGATTTCACTTTAAAAAAGCCCTGAAAACTTATTTTACTGAGTGATAGGATCTTCCGTGAACATCACAGTTTTCTGCTAAAACTAGAACATCTTTGGACTGTATAAATAAAAGCATACTATCTGTACAGCTAGAAGCCACTGGAGGGAAGAGAGACAATGCTTTGGATATTTTGGTGAACCGATCCTCAACAACGTTCCGGTATTGGAGTTTACCCCAAGGAGGATTCAGAGGTCAAAACATCATCCAACTTGTCAAAAAGTTGTCAAGACTTTGAAGAGAAGCCAAAAAGTTCAATCTCAAAAGCTCCTCAATGCACTGAAGAAGCATGGACAGGGTTAATTATGGTTGGTTTAGTTCTTCCAGACAATTACCTATCAAGTTATTAACAAGAGTAAGAACCTGCTGCACTTGAACTGACAGCATTTAATTATTCCAGGTTTTATAATGTCTCTCCTTGACTCTTCCAAGCACCAGTTTTGGTACAGAATCAACACAGCTACATTTTTAGACTCATAGATTTTATATTACTTTCCACTCCCCTTAGATGAGTACTTGTCTTCGATCCTTCAATCCAATGGTCCCCCCAGCATTTATTCCTTTCCCAGCCCGTGTTATTACTTTTTTATCAGATATAACGTTATCAGTCGCTGTGATCCTGGGAGGCTCTGGTCCATTTGCTCAACTCCTGCACTCACAACCGAACTGTCTGCACCACACGGTGGTGTTTTCGGCGGGCGTCCCTGCTGATCTGAGCCAGATCAGAGATTTACTCTCAGCTCTCACACTCATTCATATCAGAGCTGGAGGGCAGCTTGACATCAGAGCACAGCTTCCGTTAAATCTGTCCAAAGACAGGGTCATTTAGACGGCGATCGTCTCGCTCTGCACGCTTTTTAAACGAGGAAATTCCCCTACAACGCAGCTGGAAAGCAAATATTGGTGTTTTGCTTTTTATGACTCAATTTATTCGTTAATGCCTCATACTTGTGTGGATACAAGGGGAAACATCCTGTCCAGGCAATGATAGAAGAAAATGTTTCAGTGATCAAAAACACTGATTGATTCTTTATTCTCCTTATTAAAATGAATCCTGTACCTGCAGCAATCAGCCAACTGCAGCAGTAACACAACTGAAAACAGCAACAATGACCAGGACGCTGCAGCATTACAAAGCGAGCAAACACAGGGCTCAATAATAAATACATCAAGGGTGCCTAGACAGAGAGGTTCAGGTATTATGTTTGCTTTGTTGTGATATGGAAGCTATAAAAATATGGAGGCAGCTACAGACTGAAAAGATAATGTGTTTCATCACTAATAGCTGTTTAGCCTTTGCTCATCAGAAGGTGATGGCAGTTTTATGTTGCGCATTAATCTGCACATGGTAACTAAGTTATGTAATTTGTTCTTTTGCACCTCAGAGGAAAGAAGTAGACTACCATTATTTTAATTAAGAACCGACCTGTAGCGCTAGACCGATAAATTGGCAGTATTACCTTCTAACTGAATAATTTCTTTTAAATTTTAACGTTTCAGTAAATACCCTGGTCACAGTTATAAAGATTTATATTTTAGCAGCACTTAAAGAGCCCTCTTGTAGAATTCCTTGAAGTCCTTGATAACCTGCAAGGTCATGGACAGATTTCCCTTCCCTGTATACACTGATTGTAGAAAATTCTAAAGAATAATTGGAGAACAAAAGACTGGCATAATCTAGTGTGTTAGATGTGGAAATCTCTGATTTGGATTGGAAGATTTGCCAAGAAGCACAAACCCAGACCATCGACACCAGACACAATGCTAACACAATTTAAATGGTTTATGCATAAATACATAACTCCCTCCCTCTTACATCACTTAATAATGATAATACTATTGCCGATCTTTGCACGAAATGTGGCCTAGAAAAGGCAACTTTACTCCACTGACTTTGGAGTTGCCCAAAAAATGAAAGGATTCTGGGAAAAGGTCCTATAAACTATGTCTCTTAAGATACTTGTCTGTCCTCAAATGTTCATCCTGGACTATTCCTACCGAAGTTAAGACTGCCAGGTGCAAATAAAAAGACAGTCTCCTTATAGTCACTCCAGGATAAGTAATGAGTTGCAACCCCCCGGAAAAGTATTGAGACACCTACAGTGGGACGACCTTTCTTACGGCCCAGTCATGGAGAAACTAACTTCTGCCCACGAGGGGAAAACACAGATATTTGAAAATAAAGGAACAATTTACTACATTTCTTGAGAGTCGCCCATAAGGATGTTTGCTTAGTAGCTGAAACTAAGTACTGTATGTTGTAAAGCCATTACTTAACTCACGTATGTATGTAGAAAAGTATGATGTGAAGCAGCAAATCCTCATAAGTGATAAGGTGGAAGTATTGAATATTTCTAATTTTTGATTGATAAATGACCAAAAAACTAAAAATGACCAAATGTTTGTTGTTTATTTTGAAGATGTTTTAGCATCTGTCCTTTTCAAGCCCAGCTTTTGCCCAGCATTGGAAATCACCTTAGTTCAGATCCAACAAGATCCAAAACAGTCTGGGATGGGCTCCTGAATAAGAAAAGTTCTCCCCTGCAGCCTCACTGTTGTCCTTTGGTCCTAATGTTAGCTGAGCCACTGGTTTGTTATTAAAGGATTCAGATTCTGGCCCACAGCTGCTAATGCACTTACTCTAAATCACTCTGGATAAGAGTATCTGAGAGGCTAAATGCATGCATCTGTCTATATCCTTATATTGTAATTCCCACTATCCAGTATCGACTGCGCTCAAAAATCCATTGAGCCTAATGTGATTTCATTAAGATATACTCCATGTAAGCTATTCCAAACAAATACAGAAGAAGGAAAGTCGATCTCTGAAGTTTTGCTGCAACATCTGGTCATGGTAATCCAGGGCCAGAAAACATTGAAAATCATTTAGGCGGCCTGCAGCTATTCCTAATGCTTTATCAATGGTTTGTCTACATGTATTCCACATGAATTTCCAACATCAGGAACATGGAAGAACACACACAGAACGAACAATATGTAACATGAGTAGTGTTCTAGAAACATGCATTGCTTCAGGTTTACATCCATGTCTCAGTTTGTGCAGATGGGAATTTCAAACAGAGGTGTCCTGTGATCTTAAAATTGTAAATAAGCCATAGATTTACAATATCATCCATTCCCACTGAACAGATTCTTTTTTCTTGTGGACAAGTCACGTCAAACACCTCCTATCCATAGACCCGGAAGTTGAGGAAGAAAAAACTTTAAAAAAAAGTGAAATGTCCGACACTTATGTCTGTCATGTCACAAAGTTGACCTGAGAATGAAACACTCCAAATGTCAGACCAAACAAACTCACGTAATGAAAGCAAAGAGAATCACTGATATATAAAAGAAATCATGCTCTATCTTGAGAATATAATCTTTTTGCCTCCAAGCCTCTGAGTGGGAGGACCCGTGTTTGTGTTTGACTGACAGCTCACAGAGATAAAGAAACTTCTGCTTAAACTGGAGCTCACAGGTGAGAGGAAGACAAGGACCACACTGCTTACTATCTAAACTGGCCAAGGTTGGCATTTGCAGGTGACTTTTTTAAGCTTCAAACTGTTAGCAGTGCCGTTTTCCCCGCGGGTTTGGTTAACAAATTGAACTGCAACAATAGATATGTCTCTATGCGTCTTCTGGCTGTTTGATTAGTGTCACCAACAGCCAAATATTGAATGATGGTGGTTAATGCTTCATGTAAATAGGTTTAAATTAAGTACTTTGATTGGTTATATTCACAGAAGCTTTCTGTCCACACAGACAGAGAAAAGCTCCATTCTGACTGGTTTACGCACAACAAGGGGCTGAAATTAACAAATACTAACTATAGACCAGCTGGCAGAGGTAGAAATTCCAGCATGTTAAACCACCTACAAAGCAATCCTGTGTGAGTGTGTGCGTATCATTGCTTCAGTTCTGTCTAAAAGAGCAGGTGAGTCATCAAGAGGCCTTGGCACCCTGCTGTGATACTTGAGTTTGAATACCAGAAAGAACACATCTAATGTGTTTCATCATCCTTACACCAGGGAAAATGAGAACCATATCACATGTAACAGTTGGAAAAAATGGGCTTCCAAAGTATTCCAGACCATAATCCAAAGTGCTTAAGAAGTGTAAATTTCATTTTTCATTCATGCTTTAGATGCACATAAAGAAAAAGAATGTGCATTAAACAAACTTGTGGCCATAAAAACATGCACTCATCTTTATTAACGGTAATATAAATATCACAACATCAAGTGTTGATTAAAACAGTAACGTAGAATTCAGCTTCCAAAGCACATGAATATCTGCTGAGAGACTGAATTTCCAGCAGGAACTAAAACATGATATCTAAAAACACTGATGTCTCTGAACAGGCAACCAATCAACTAGCCAATTCAAGTCACCATCAGTATCTATTTTCATCCCATCCTAAAAGATCTAAATGGAGGATGTGAAGGGAAATGGAGAAGCTTTTCACTTTCCTCCACATTTCAAAATGGTTTCATGGTCACAGACAAAACCACAGTCATGGTACAGTATCTAACAAAAGTGAGTACACCCCTCACGATTTAGTAAATATCTGATTATATAATTTCATGTGACACTGAAGAAATGACACTTGTGTGTGCAGCTTGTATAACAGTGTAAATTTGTTGTCCCCTCAAAATAACACATCGCACAGCCATTAATGTCCTTAAGGCCCTTTACTCCAGTCTCTCCAGTAGAGCTTTAATCTGCCTGATCTAATCAAACCGACAACCTCCCAGTCACAAACTAGCTTCTCTAACTTTTAGGCCACCACTGCCCCGTTTAATTTGTATCAGCAACTTTTTTCCAAAATTTCCACAATTCCCAAAAATCTCAACTTCCAATTTACAAAGCTGAGAAAACCAGTTCCCTCAATCCAGCAGAGCAACTGCAAATCTGTGCAGTTTAGTTATCACTTACCATACTCGATGTCGTAGAACACGATAAACTTCTGCCAGCGCAGCTCTTCCACTAGAGTCAGCATGACGTCATTGAGGCGTACGGGCGGCCGGGCAGCTAGCGTGTAGCGCTGCCCGCCGGGGCTCGGGTTGAACTGGCAGGCAGTACGCGGTGATCCCTCGCTGTTCCTCTGGATGTACAGGTGGGGGATGTGCATGGCATCCGTCAGGGACTGCAGTGCGCTGGCTGACGCGCAGCCCGTCGAGGTAACCAACGCCAATATGCCCTGGTTCATCAGCTCGCAGGCTGGAGGGAGAGGGAAAGGACAAAGGGAAACGGAGTGGAGAAAAAGAGGCGAGTTATTCAAAGTTAGATCCGTAATAGATTACAGGAATTGGAACAAACACATAAGAGAAGCACAGTTCATAAAATGATGTTAAAGATGCACAATGATAAATGATGTCCTGACCTAGATGTTGGGCTGCATTGTCATAAATCTATTCAACAGTCTGACAGGTAACCCCATTGTTTTTTCTCTGCCCTACCCTACTTCTGAACATCTAAACCTGCGCTCTGTCTTTGAATACAAAAGAGAGCAGATACTCTGATGATTAAACAGGCCACACATCCGCTCTGTTAAGGCTAAAGGATAACAGTTCTCTGGCCTGATCAGGCTGACTGGCAGATTCATCTGAATGCCACAGCATGCTGAACTATCCAGTCATGATCACTGCTTGTGTAGGAAAACTGCAAACTACAACAAAACCCGTGGAATCAACGATTTCGAATGCAGAGATTGCATTCAGTAATTACAGTCATGTCCCTGCACAAATTGAATAAGCCCAATAATCATCTCATTTTCAAGAGTAAACTTGAACCAATAAGCAGTCCTGCGTTTGAGTGCAAGTCTCTCTTGGTTTATCAGGGAAGCACCTTCTCAGAAGCGTTTTGTTAAGTTGCTCATTTGACATGAAGGCTCCACAGTGTCTTTCAGAACCTTCCCAAAACAACCACTCTCTTTCCGTACCCAGCCCCTACACACTTCCAGACTCAATACATCCATGCTGACAGTAGCCAAAATAAGCAACCTCTACCATCAAACAAATGGAGAAACTACAAACATGTTCCAAAGAAACAGGCCCCACGTGACCTCACATTTCTTACCAAGACCAATGCTACTTACTAGTTATCAAAACACACAGATATTACACATGTGAATCATACTAGCCGAGATTATTTCAATCATCGATTGCAGCGAGAGTCCTGATGTTACCCTTGTTAACCAGCAAACAAGCCACCTCTAACATCGTAATACCTCCAGATTTATCACCCTTTGCCCAAGTAAACCTTTATTCTGAGCAGCAACCATTCACTGCCACCAGCTCCAGCACCAGCCTCGTTTTTACGGTCTGTTTAAACAGTGACTTCCATAATTTCCTTGCAACTTCCCCTCGGTGGGAGAGACCTTTGCTTTCCAAACCTGTTCCTTGACCTTTGCTGCTAACTCAGTATGTCTAAGGTTTTTTCCAGTCTCAGGCCTCTTCCCCGGCTCATCCTCCTGTGGCACTGTAAGCTGCCATTCTGAACACAGCACAAGAGCCTTTCCTGAGGGACTATATAAGCTGGTTCCCTTAATATACTGCCATCTTCCAGTTCCTCCCTGCCTTAAGCTGCCCTACATAATGCCTGCTCAAAAATGTTTGGGATTTGGACTCTTCACCTTCAGGCACAAAATCCAATCATGTGTGTGTCATGTATACCTCTTGAGTGTTTTCACTCAAGCACTTTGCTTTGTCTCCAGGCATATTGCTGTTGAAAAAGGCTTTTTTTTTACGCTATGACAGAATGAGAAGATTCTTTTAGCTTTACCTGAAGGAACAGCGTGCTCCTCATTTATCTACTCACTAAGACATGGGGAAGATGGAAGCAAATGATAGGTTGCAGCCAAAATGAATGTAATTTTGCCGGCCTTCGTGGCCCCACATTTTTCTCCAGTGGCGTTCCTTTTTTCTATTCTTTTCCCACTTACACTGCCACAGCCTATTTCTCCAACTGATGTTGAGGTGCCCCATAAAAGCTGCCCTAAACCCAGTACAGCCTCCAAACTCCGTTGTCGTTCCTGCCCTACAATATCCCTAAGTGCTGCCTATAAAGCTGACTCATGTGAGTTCCACTTCCTGCTTAGACAGTTACACAGCGACAGTATCATCTCCAGTCTCACCTTTGCACATTTACACTCCCCTGTTAAACTAGATATGGGTCTCCACACAGTGCTGAGGCAGCGCGAGGCTCCAAGCTAATCATTCTCTCTCGGCTCTCTCCCTTTGAAGCAGGTGCATCAAACCCTGTTAGGAGCCGCAAAAGTCAGAGCAAGAGGCCAAACTGCAGACGCCACAGTTTCATTTTCCCTGGAAACCCCGACTTCTCTGTGCATCTGCTAAAAACATTTTAATGTTTGCAGGACGGCACGCCATGACCTGCATAATCTTGCTTTCAAAACATTTTTGACAAAATATGACCCTTTGGGAATATCCTCATCAGAAAAACAAGAGCATTGGTCGTGTATTCAAATATTTAAAATCCATTTCTTTCCCTGACAAGCAACTACTTCCTTTCCTCTCTTAACAAGGTCCTCTAGAAATTACATCTTTCAACTACTAAATGGTTTCGCCTAATACATTTTGGTGGAACGATAATTATTTTCACTGGCAGCATTTTTTCCCCTCAGTCCGAGAACTGAACAGCTGATTCACTGAACTGGAAATGTTTTCTCATTATGTTAATTCAATTTACGATTAGTATTTTTTAAAAGTTCAATATTCAATGCCAGTCTATTTTTGACGGAAGCAGTGGCAGCACAGAGCAGGGGTGACTTCAGTCTGACTTCATCACGTTTCCTTGCAACGTTTCGCACTTGGCTTCGAGGAATGTTTTCTTCTGTTGTTTGGTGGGCGTGTCACAGGTGTTACCCAATCAGCCGCGATAAGTTTATCAACACAACGGTGTTATAAAGGCAGGAAAACGCAGCACGCTTGTGTACACAACAGGGTGTTCAGGGAACCACTCTTTCCATTGAAAAAACGTTTTGCTATGTTTTGTCGGTGCTGAACTCACCCCAGATGAACTGGGCAGGATGTCAGACACAGAACGGCATAGACAATCCAGTCAATTTTCAAAATAAAACACCCTGTGCAGACAACCGATTATACATCAATAATAAACACAAAACAATTTAACTACGTAGCTACTATATTACCATAGTAGAAGCCCAAAAATCAAGGACAACTGAACAAATCAACAAATTCTGCACAAGTCAGCAAAATCAAGCAGGCAAAACGCTCTTATTCTTAAGTGCTTTATGTTGGAAATGTAGCCTGCAGAGAGCGTAACGAAACGGGCTCACAGAGAGCTGTTATCTGTACTTGAAGCACAAGACAGGACAAATTAACAACACGTCAACATTGTAGGGCAGCTAAACGCTCCACTGCTTAAACACAGTGTGAGTCGACGCACAACCGCTGCCTGCATCTGTTCGCCTGACGCCAATATCCCATGTTTTTGTTTAGTGTCGTTTGTTGTTGTAAAATGTAGACGCCCTGTGCCCAGTCTGATTGGTAAGTAGGACCGTAACAGGAGCCGAATGTGATTGGCCAGCAGATCTAGGACGACAACAGAATGAATCTGTAACTGCACGACTTTTTAAAACGGGTCACATGCGCTGAATAATTAACCTACATTTTAATCGCCGTCTTCACGATTAGTTAATCGTGTTCTTTGAAATCGCAATTTCGATTTGAAAACGATTAATCGCTCAGCCCTATTTAGGAGACGGGGCTGTGTCTCCAAGAAGTAGAGGTGGAAGTAGGATAACAGTGTTATACCATCGCAAAATGTTCAATTGGTTTCCCATGTCAGTCAACACTGGTTTATTTTAACCAAATGTGTCCCTTTGGAAGACACTGACATTAACCATTAACCAAGTATTTACCATTGATGCTACTAAGTAAACACAATGTTGTTTCTAATCCTGGTTCAGCTAAATCAACACAGAAATGCAAGGTTCATTATTTTAAATGTTGCAGAGAAAGTTTTCCTAGAAGAGCCTGTTGTCTTTTTCCAGACCAGTTTTCCTTCTCAACATTTGCAAAGCCACACGGAGATCCTTTTCCGTCCTTTTTTCACCTCTGACAGACAGGCAGCCCAGTTTAGGCCTTTCAGCAGCCTTTCGTCTGTGGTTAGAGCCTGACTTTCTCTGCAGGAGAAGATCTGTCCAGACTAAAAGGTCACGAGATGCTCCAAAGTGCAGCAGGCATGTTATGACTGAGCTCCCACCAGGGGAGATGTTAGAAAAATACATTCATTCAGAGGCAGAGGAGCATGAAGCACAGCCAGGTAGCCTTCCAGGGAAAAAAAACAAAAAAAACAGTAAATGCAGTGGCAGAACAGCTGGCTGGTCGCAGGGACCCTGCAGCTTAATGTTTGATGAGTCAAACTTGGCTGAACTCGGCCTGAATCTCTCCAAGCTGAGAACAAACGGAGGACAGAGCCATGGAGAAGATCATTAACATTCAGCTGTTTTCTAACAGTACAAAATTCATCTTTATTAAGGGAACAGCAATTCCTTCTGCAAGTCGTGCTTCGTCAGCATCCAGCGGTTTTGAGAAGTGATGACGAGGCAATAATTCCACCAACAAAATTTAAATTGTCTAAAAGATAATGAGACAAATGTGGCTTCTGTGTAAATGGGGCTAATGAACTTGCACTGAAGCATTTACAGTGTAATCTTGTATTAAATTAGTAAATCTTTTTGCTAAAAGCCCAGCAGATATGATTAGAATCTGAGTCATGGGGTCAGTTTAATAGAAATAAATCAGTGTGTCACTGCTCATCCTGCACATGATAGAGGTCAGGATGAGGATTTTCCTCAACAGCTGCTAAAGGACCTTAAGTTTTTAAAATCGGCCTGAAGCAGCTGGTAATCCACCTGCAAGAAGTTTATTATTCTGGCTTTCTGTGGAGAATTCCAGTGTCATCTGTCAGCCTGCTGTGTAACAACACACAACACCGATCTGGTAAAAGGTTAAATATTTGGTTAAAGGGAACACCACGAGAAATAGGCAACTGAACACTGGAATAATCTGAGCAGTGTTTTAATTTTATTGTGTTGCCTCGACAAATGAAAGAACTTGTTAAAGTAAGTCTACATTCATTATTTTGTGTCATTTTTAAGTTGGGCAATCAAAGTTGCTGGATTTTTCCCAGAGGAAATGAAATGTATATGTGCAATATACACCTGAAAACAAAAAACCCCTCAAAGCTGCATTAATGTTAAGTGTTTCAGACAAACACCACATTGACATATTATGACCTCATTAAGTTAGCAAACCACCAGAGTACAACACTGTTCCACTTTCTTCACCAGCTAGTCTCTCACTGTGTCTGTTTGCTGCTGGGCAGGTAGTGTACAGCGGGTTCATCAAAGCTTGTCTGATGAACACAGCCCCCTGCTGCTCTGGAAACAAGGCTGATAAAGAGTGCTGTCACGGGCCAGAAAATCAAAAGCAAAACAATGCTCAAAAAATAGATTCAATTCTCCGTAGTACTGAGGGGAACTGTGATGTCAGTGCAAATATTTGTCACTATTAGTCAGGGCTGGATTGGTAATCTGGCATACCGGGCAAATACCTGGTGGGCCGACGCACCTTTGGGGCCGGTGTAACGTATTAATTATGTATTTATATAAATGGGCCAACAATCGGCCCATAAAGCACGGACAGCAACCCACAGGGTAATAATTTAGGTAAAAATTTCTATACTGACACTGGGCCAGCCCAGTCACATCTCATATTAGCCCCCACCCCCTCTGCTCTCTGTTTCTTGCATTACTACGCCCCGCCCCCCCCTCCAAAAAAAAGAAATCTTCAGACGGCTCTGTTTACTACTGTGGCTGCAGTAGCTTCGACATCAGCTGCAGTACCCGACATAGAGCAGGCACAGGCACTTGAAGGAGTAAAGGAGAGCTGTGGCCACTGCCAGGCAGAGGAGGAGGCATGAGACAGCAGAGTAAAGTGACAAAGTGACTAAGTGTTTCGTCCCGCCCCTACTCTGAGCACTTAAATGGAAGGATGGTGTATTGGTGAGGGGTGTCCGACCGATTCTGGTGGGCCGCCTGGGCCAAAAATGCCAGGGCCGATTTTTTGTCCCTGTCCAGCCCTGCTATGAGTGACCCTTTCACATTACATATTGTCATCCTACCCACTGTCTATGTAAAAAGCACTGATTAGTGCAGCTTTAAGGATAAGTCGAATCATTTCCCAGTATGCTTTCCCAATAAAGACCTGTAAATCTCTGGGTCTGATGTTCAATTAAACAAAGATCCACAACAGGTCACATGTCTTTTGTTGATGTCTCTCCACATGGCAAGAACAATCACATGTTTAATGAGCCTCAGAGCATCAGAGACTGAAATTCACAGTAGGTCCAACACTGAAATCACTGAGGACCAATTAGAATAATATACTAAAATGGGACTAATAGCTTTGGAGGCTTCAGAAACACAAAGCCGATAGCTGTTGGGATAACTCACTCAGCAAGCCAGATAAAATGATTTGGGTTGCGACGTGACTCACTCGCTCTATGAGTCCACAGTGAGTCATGGCTTCATCTGTGCTAAATGAAGCCTGTGCAATATTTAGCCGAAGCGACTCCCTGTGCATCCTAATGACACTTACAGAGTGACTCCTAGCAGACGGCGGGAGACAAAAACCATTAGAGTCGGAACAAGACAAAGATCTCCCTCCCTCTGCCCCTCTCCTTATCACTGTGATCTTTATCACTATCTTACTTCCAAATTAGCTCAGAAAACTCACCTTATCCTTAAGCAGAGGGTTATGGATTTATACAAAATTGCTCTGCTTGTTATCGAGGCCGCTCAGACGCTGCAGCAATGACTAAATGTATTATGGATGCAGGGACATGTTTTGAAATGATGTCTGAATATCACGTTCAGAAATACTCAATCTTTACTTGAAAAATGATTTGTCTAGGATGTAAACATCCGCACAGCTGCATGCACTTTTCTCCAGGAAACAGACCGTTTTCATAATAATAATTTATTATCAAGTTGAACAGCTTTATGTTTGAGAAATGAGCATTAACACCGAAACATGACAACTTATCAAACTCTAGAAAATCGCTGCAGTTTCTGCTGTAGTTAGTTCTCTTAGCTTTCTAATAAACCACACCCAAACAGCCGACGCCACTTAGCTAATTATCTTTCAGAGTAAACAACAATCTCAGGATTATATTTTCCGTAAGTTTGATTAAGGAATTGTATTTGGGTGAAATACAGCTACAAAGTATGAGTGCAAACTCAATGCCAGCTTTCTCAGATGTTGGTTTCCAAAATTCACAGAATCAATTCCATGAAATAAGAACCAGAGTGGATCCAAGCCAACAAAGATTTCCATCAGACTGCCGTGGTTTTCTGTAAAAGTATGCTCTTCAGTTGAGGGCGTTTGGGATGAATACTAATAAAAACATGCAGAGAACAAGTACATAAAGGCATTATTTTCCTTTAACAGTTAAAGAGTAGAGAGCTGACGGGAACTAATGGAAAAGAGAGGTGAGAGCATCCCAAACCATAGCAGGACACCCAGCGTCAGTGCCGGTTTCTCCTACTTACAGTGAATCAAGAAAGTTTGGGTTTTAATTCGGCCATATAACGAATGGCATCTTTAATTGCCTAAAGTTAATCAGTCTGAGTGCCACAGAGCAGGAATAAACCTCCACCCGTCTATCGAAGTGAAGATAAAGTGGCCAGGTTCCCTAGCTCATCTTTGATTTAAGACCAGCTTAATGAAATGTTCCTATGGAATAGAAATTACGATCTGCAGTTCTGACTATCAACAACCTCGCCAGGTAAACAGGTGTCACCTACAGGTACTGTTCCATTTTAAAAAACGCAAAGACTGGCTCAAACCCTTTAGGGTAATTCCAAGTCTATCAATACAAATTTTAAGGCAAGTCTCTTTAAGGCAAACAATTTAAACTCACAGTCCAACAACTACCACTTTCTGGAGCTTTCAACCGCATCTGACGGTCTTTGAGTGGATAGAGTTTCTCATTAGTCATTGATAATTGAAGCTGATTGCCCAGGGACAAAACAGTAATTGGACCTTGAGTTGTAAATTTACTATTTCCAAGGTCAAGAATAAATACTATGTACAATTTTGCTGTTGAGACCAAGTCCCTTTAATGTATGAGGCCTAATAATGAAATATACAATGCAAGGAAGGGCTGCTCTCTTAATAATTTATCCAGTATTTTAGTCAAGCTTTTAGTCTAGACTTAAGTTCTTACCCGCTTTCACAGGTTCTGTGAGTATTTATATTATAAGGTAAAGCACATTAATGAGCAGCAGCCACAGCTGGGGTGTTTATCTGGTTCGCTCAGTGAGTCCAGCAGCCACTTTGGCAGGTCATCAGCCTCCATGTTCTGAAAATCTGGGATTTACGGACCACTGGTTGCACTCGAAGACAATGTTACCTTCCAGCCCAGCTTGACCAGCTGTTAATCAACTCTAGCAGCCGGTTTGGCAGAGAAGCAGCCATCATTTTGGAGATCTCAGAAAATCTCCACAGCCTCATATATTGTATTTCTAACTGCTGTGGCCGGTATATAAAGATTTAACAAGTCACACAAGACTGTAACTGAATCCACATGCTGAAAGTGCCCCTGATTTCTCCTGTAGTGTACGCTTGTATTGGATCATCCTGAATATCCAGCTGCTGCTTTTATCATCACCTCCACCTTTTCACGCCTTCTGGCTCCATGAATTAAGATGGCGGCTGGGCTGTTTTGAAGTTGCTGTAACACAATAAGAGGGGAAATGAGATTCATTCATGTGTCGCGCAGAGGGCAGGGAAGCACAGATAATCGATAGGCAGTGGAAATAGATAGCCAGACTGGCATAACAAAACAAAGGAATTAGTGCTACTAGACAAGGCCTTATTGAACAGATCACTGGCACGAGACAAAGCAGGAAGACGAGGGGATCCTCTCTTTCTTATTCCCTCTTTGTCCTCCTCTGTTGTCTATCTTTAAATCCCTCCCTTCTACAAACACATTAGTTATTTTCTTTACAGTATTTATCCACAACATTTGCATTTAAATGGAGATTTATTATACTACTGTTGATTAATCTAAAGATATAGCACAATAGACGCAAACAATGGCGTGAGTCACAAAAAAGCTGCTCAGTGAAAATTCTTTTTTCAGCTCTCCTGTAAAAAAAACCAAACTACTAACTTAAATATGTATTTGGCAAGTTTGGTTCTTACCTGCCAAATTTAGATTTATTTAGCCTGAGGAGAGAATGTAAGGTGGCCTGAGATTACTTACTTTATAACTTTTAGTAGTTTTGTTTTCTAAGTCATTGCTGAGATCAGGGAACATGGCAACATCAAAAAACATCTAAAAATAAAGTGAGACAGTAAATAATAAAGTGGACCTCCTTACCCATACACATCCGAGATTGCAGCGACACGGACTCTTTCAAAACAAAACCCACCTTTTTAAGACTAGCTTTTAACATCAAATAATGTTATATTACACCTGCTGCTATTTGTTATTTTGCTATTTATTATGGTCGCCCTTTGCTCTATTTCCGAACCATATGTTTTTATCTACTGTTCATATATTTTATATTTTGCGATTTATGTTTTTAATCTGTCATAACTTCTGCTTTTACTGTAAAGTGTCTTTGAGTGTCCTGAAAAGCACTATAGAAATAAACTGTATTATTATTATAATAACTATGCTGACATTCATCTAGGGGGTTTGTTGAGACTGTCCTGCCAAGAAAAACAGCAGCATCAGTCGATTAAGTGTTTTTAATTGTATGTTTTCGTGACAAAGCCCTCGAGTAACCGTAATATTTATGAGGCAAAGGAGAAAGTCAGGAGACGTTCCTAAAGAGTGCCGGTGACCACGTAGGAAGGCACTCGACGTGTATCGATGGGTCTACAAAAACACCAGACTATTTTCAAGCATCCGGTTTTTGTGGTTCGTTTTATTTTAAGCATAGCGGCTGTTTCCAAATCCACCATAACCGTTTCATTGTGGAAGGCGCAGAGCAATGCTGTTATCCTGATGATAAAGGGCGAGAGTACAGCGTTGAAATGAGCATGAACACAACAGCACCCATGGCTGAACCATCACTTCCGTCCATATAACACGTGAAGCTCGTTCCACTCTTCCTCCGATTCTCTCCGTTATTCTTCATCTGTCTCTTGTTTCACCATCTTGATGCACCAGTCCGTCTCCGACCTTCCTTGCTTCCTCTGGGCTTTCTGCCTTGGTTCCTACTGTGTTTCTTTTTATCCATCTGTTTTTCATCCTCCTCTGAAGTTAATCTCCCTACCAGCGCCTCGCTCCTTCTTCCCCTCCCTTCATTCCCTCTGTCTCCCCTCCTCTTTTCATTCATCTTCTGAACTTGATGTCTCTCTTAGTCCCTGGTTCCTGTCTTTCATCTGGATATTTTCAGCTTAACAGTCTTTAGTAGTATACTGTTTTAGCATCAGTGGCTCCAAGGGGAATTGAACCCCCGAGCTCTGGCAGTGGTACTGCCTTGCTTTGCAGACTGTGCGATAAGGAAACGAACAGATATAACAGCAAATTTTAAAGAAAACATCCTCAGGCAGCCATTGGTAAAACACTTTATCATAAACGCCCCTCCCTCTGTGTTCAACATGGCTCCCTCCGCCCTTGGAGCTCATTGTTCACCTCAGGCCGATGGGGTCTTAAATTCTC
Source organism: Micropterus dolomieu (assembly GCF_021292245.1). Lineage (NCBI taxonomy): Eukaryota > Metazoa > Chordata > Actinopteri > Centrarchiformes > Centrarchidae > Micropterus > Micropterus dolomieu. The sequence continues at coordinate 25,884,678 of NC_060163.1, read as the reverse complement.
TCATGCTTAATTAAACTATCTCTCTCCATGGATCTGTAGCCCCATTACCCTTACACCCAACACCACCACCCCTCCCACCCCCATAACCCCTCTCCCTGTTCTCAGTGCTGAGCTGCTGCTCAACAGTGTCTCTCTGTTAATAAGGGGGTGAAATGAATGACCTGTAGGTCTAATAACGCAGCACACACATACTTTATTATGTCTGACATCCTCCCGGCTTCAGCCTCCATCCACCCAATGCCCTGTGGTCACTGGAAGAGTGGATGTGCAAAGTGTGTGTCCTCAAACATCCCTATGTGCATACTTTTCCACATATAGAGAAGAAAGACACACTGAGAATCTACGAGCTGATCTTTCAGGTATGACAAGATCACAATCCTAATCTTCTGGCAACTCTGTCTTCTGAGCATCATGTTTATATGCTGGTAAATGGTGCTGCCTAATGTGTTTTTTAATGGGCCCTTTGCATAGCTTTCATTCTCCTTTCTTATTCCTGAGCTGTGTGCTGCATTAAGAGAGAAGTGGAAGAAGTTCTAATATTCGGAATAACTGAAAGATACTATATCACCACTAGCTCATCGGTGGCTGAGCTTGCTCCCTTGATTATTTAGCTGTCCAGTTATGATTTTCCATGTTAAAAGCCTAATGTATCCAAAGATCCTTACTACTGACTTAATGAGTTGTTGCTCAATAATCTGAATACTGGCACAACATATAAAATAAACTGGATCCGCTGGACCGGTCTGAGCCTCAGTGGAGACAGAAACAACAGGATGAATTGGACAAGTTGTAATCAGTAATGACTTTCAGGCCTGGACAGAGCTAATGTGTTGCAAACAAACCAAGACCATTCACACACACACACACCTCTCTGTAATTTACACGGACTGATTTCAGAGAGGTTCTCTTTAAACTGTGAAAGACATTTTCTCATTTTCATTCTGTTTTCTCCTGCAGTGCAAAGAGATTCAACATGGATCAGATTTGTTGAAGAAAACATGGCGATGCCTGCGTCACACAGCCCTGCTTGTCCACATTTTATAAGATAACCTGTGTTTGTGCAGTATGCTTTTTTCTTTGTGTGTGTGTATAGTAGGAGTGGTAGTAATAACCCGATTGCTTTTAAAGGAAATGCGGAGCAGAATTCCCAGGCTCCATCTCAGCCAATTTAGGCGCCTCTGCAGGTAAAACAACCTGATCCCATATACGCTGCCATCTGCAGCCGAGGCTCTGCTCTGTATTCATTCATTCATTCACCACTTACCAGAACCAAACGCTCCCCGGTGAGGCTGCAGAGCTCTGAATGAGGACCTCGCGTCTGCTAGACAGACAGAACATCTTAATTTAAGATTTTTAAACCAATATAACATGTAGTGATTAAGAACTCAGTAAAGCCAGAGGCAGCAGTTCAATTAGACGCGAGTTAAAAACAACCAAAAACTGCAGAAAACAAACCATTAGTTTTGTAATGTAATACTGTTCAATTGAGCTGTAACAACAGCCCGGAGGTGCCTGGTAAACTCTTGAGTGCTTGAATTTCTCCAGATCTGTGTGAGCTTGGTTTGACCAATGGTCTGGCTACACGGGATTAGCAGCAAGACAAGAAAGTCAAAGCAACAACAAGTAAAGAAAGGAGGATGAAAATAAGTGAAAAGAGCAGCAGGAGACAAAATGACAAATTACTTTTTTTGTCAGGTCATGTTCTACTGAATAATAAAAAGTCTTATCTTACCATAAACTCTAGCTTGTGTTGATATTATTAATGTGTTTGGATAGTGTTTGTGTGTGTGTGTGGGGGGGGCTATGTGCTGGACTGTTTATTGACTGGGACCAGTAACTACCTGGAGTCTGAACTGGTTGCCTGGAAACTGATGAGAGGCAAGAAATAATGTTTTTTTTATGGATTAAACAAACATGAGTGAACGTCGTAGTGAACTTTCAGTGGGCTGATTTTTGCTCTCATTTCCAGACTATCTAATATTTTCCTAAATGTTGAACTATTCCTTTAAAAGCTTCGTTCCTCCATTTCCGGGCATTAGAGAGAAATCCTTTTCAATCTGCTATGGCTAACATGTCAGCAGACAATTTCCTGATGAATGTAAAACCAATACTCGCTCTCCTTTTAGCCCCGCTTTGGTCTCCACTAACTCCTGTGAAAATGATCTTTTAGCTGGTAGATGTTTCACTTTCTTGACCAGATAGACTTGTGACAAAAAGACTAAAAGGCCTGCTGACTGCGGTAATCATTCTCTGTGGGTTTGTCAATACCAGCAGCACATTTCACTTTGCAAAAAGTAATTCAATTCAACGTTAATATGTAAATTACTATCGATTGATGCAGTTAAATATTCCCACTGAAACCACAGACTTAATTGAACGCCTGTGACTGGTTCAAAAAGAAGCAGCGCCACATAGACAGCAGTTACCTCAGCATCAGGTTAGAGTGTTGACAGCTCATTAATGTGATTGACAGGATGAACACCTGACAGGAAGGAGGGCAGGACTAACAACAAGGGACCTGTTTCCAGGTGAAATATGGCATGCTTAAATCAAAATCACGACACAAAGTCGAAGCTCTCTGCTGCATTCAGGGGATGCAGGAAATCAAAACATTCAACTCAGCTGCAGGACATTTTGACCCACCCTCCTAAGTGTAATGGCGGGCTGTTACCTGAAGCACCTCACAGTGCCACAGGTGGGGTGGGAATTTAAACACAGACCCTGGCAGCATTATGCCATTTCCTACCCATTAAGCTAAACAGGATGGCCCATTAAACAGAATGTGCAGGCATGCGTGCGTTTATGAGTGTGTATGTATGTATCAAACAGTAAGAGGGAGTGTGTTAAGGCGACAGGTGATGATGTATTAGTGAGAGCAGGTTCGTCTCTGGGGGTAATTCATCACGGTGAGACAGCTGTGGGACAGAACCATCAGTCAGCCTCCACTACAACACAACACAGACAGAAAGACAGACAGAGACCCAAATGAGATCTGGAGACTGGCGGGGAGACAGACAAGTAGGTGAGATGGAGCACATTCAAATCAGACAAAGACTGGAGAAGGTGGCATGCAGAAACAAATCAAATGGACAGAAAGGCAGATGGACGGGCAGATATGGAGCTAGACATGTTGGGAAGAGAGAGTGAAGAACAGGCTTTCTGATGGATGTATCATCAATTGGATACTGTGATTTTTTTTGGTTTGTAGGGGAATCTACTTATCTGAGCCTCCTTTAAATTCTTTAACTTCATATAATGAGTTCATATATTTCCCGGATGCATTTCCACCTGCTTTATGTCAGCTAACCATGAACAGCTATCATTCTACTAGTAATCAGTACGCACTGGGTGGCAAAAGCTAACAGACACCGAGAAACTACATCACAATTAGTTAAGGTTAAATGATAGGTTTCTCGCATGCCTGTAAGTACACTGTAAGAGTTACTGGTTGCTGTAATCATCCCCCTGTCTCCACTGATCGCTTCTTTATGTGATTTACATGCAAGTGATAACATAGTCTGAGTTAGCTAAATAAAGTGTGTTTCTACCAAATGTATTTATATTTTTATATATATATATACATATATATTCATAAAATACCCCTCCATTTCCCTGCGCCCCTACACCACAGCTCAGTAAGAAGCCACTGTCCAGTGACCCTAACATTGAAAGATACTTTCATGCTGGTCTACCTAAGTTGAAGCCTCATTTCAGCTCCTGAGGACTATGACTTAGGTTACAATTGAGTTACAAACACATCTCTTCACAACAAATATGGACAGGAGGAATCATTACAGTGACCAAAGCTCTGACGCAGTACACATGGAAGTTGTTTTATATTACATTATACAAACAAATTGAATCCATTAACATTAATGGCAGCCCACCAGCATGGCTCATTCATCATCTTATTCACCCTATTGGGGATGGGCACAATGGGGCGAGTTTCTTATATCGTATGGATGTACACCCATGATCCACATAAGCTCAAGTTTGAGTAAAAACAAGCCATCACTTGCGTATTTCTACATGTATATTGAGTCTTAGCTCTTTACCAACTTCTACAAGATAAGATGTACCATGTTAAATGTGCAGGAAAACACATGACAGAGCGCTGGGGGGCCGTGCTCCAGACCAGGGATGAGTCACCGACTCCCTTGCAGGTGCACTATTTAGTGGCAAATCAATAACTGACCAGGTTTTTACAGGGGCAGTACTGGGTGAGTGAAGCCCAGATCAGCCTGCAGCCTATTACAATGCAAACACCAGCTCATACTGTAGTGACACTATACATCAATGTTTGTGTGAGCAGGTTCCTTTTCAGTTGTATCGCATGAACTCGTCTCAGCAAGTGGTGACCGATGCTATTACTCTGATCTACAGTTGTGGGAATTGTCGGGTTTCTGTAAATATTATCACAGAGTACGGTCTAGACCTGCTCTTTATGAAAAGCGCTGTTGTTGTGATTTAGCGCTTAAAATTGAAGTGAACATGCCAAAAAGAAGACTTCTATCTAGTTTAAACGTGTGAACAATGCAGGTTTCAGAATGTTAAAAAATGGGCTTTGTAAATGTTTTATGAAGATAGACATGCATATGGCATGTTTAGCGGCAAGGTTTAAGTATTAAACTTCTGGGCTCGCCGTGCAGTTAGAGAAAAGCCTCTCTTACTATAACACCATCCTACTGTGTGCTATCATAAAGGGCGTAAAATTCAATGTTTGATTCCACGCACAGATTTCTGTAAAGGCTGCAGAGGAATTGTACCTGAATCATTCACGCCCACCGGACCCAAACTAACGGCTCGTTGTTGCTGTGTAAGTGCAGACAGTAAATGTAGAGTTTTCAGGGACAAATTCTTTTAAGAAAAAGAGTTGACGGCAGATGGCTGACACGATGAGTCATGCTGCCTCCAAACTCTTGACTTGTTTATCCCCAAAACGCAGCCACCAAAACAAGCACATATTCCTCAAACAACCAATTTACAGACTTTGTGAAGCTTAAAATATTCAATAGACACTGAATGTGTCTGTGTTAAACAACCAGCGCCTGCTTGTTGCTTGTGTCTACACAGCAAAATGAAATGAGTCCGACTGTAATTGAGGATCTTTGGTTTTGTTTGGCCAGAGCTCTTGGAGCCCATCTGTTTGGTGGATTATACTTCTGTGGTGCCAACAAACAGCAGCCTCTTCACAATCATCTGTCCCACTTGAACCATGCAGACCCCCTTCTCGGCCGTGCGTGTTGTTGAACTGATGTGAGATTGTGTGCTTCAAGTATGTGGACGTTGTGGGCTAAATAAAAGCAAAGGGACACTTGACTGGGCCTGCAGGAGTCTGGAGAGTGGACGTGTCTCTGTAAATATGTTGGCTGTTGTATCTGATGTGCAGTTTTTCCTGTTCAGTCCTTAACAAACTGAACTTTCCTCCCCTCAGGACAGTGAGTGGAATAATATATAGAGGAACACGGTGTGCTCTCATTGAAGAGCAGTTATAAGGCTTTGACAGAATGGATAAGAAACTAACTGGTAAAGGTTATCTAAGGGCAAACCTGTTTGTGCAAGTTCCTTATTTCAATGGAGAGCAGGAAGACAATTATGGAAGTAACAGAGGGGGAGGACAAACAGAAGATAAATAAGTATCCACCTCATGCCCTCTCTGGTCAATTACCCAATCAAATCAAAGCAAAACAACCCCACACAGCTAAACGGCTAAAGCTTTGGTGAAATTCATCCCTGCTTCTTGCTGAAATATTTGGTTCTAGAAACTTCATGACATAGTGACCACTTGCAGGGTTAGTTGGTGACTACAGGTAGGGGTGGGAATCGCAGGGTGCCTCACGATACGATACACGGCGCACGATAACGATAATATCACGATACAGCAATTCTGCAACAATCGATATATCGCTAGACAATCCTAAAATGATACACGATATCTAACTATTAACGCAAAATGCCAGTGAAAAAGTTCTCTGTATTTATTTGCTGCAAATCCAAACAGCACAATTCTGCAGCAAACGTTTTTTTGTCTTTAAATAAAACTACAGAGCAACTATGACATATTATTATAAAAACATTTCTTCATTAAAGTTACTGAGTTTAATTTTTTTACTGCAAATACAAATTGCTGTGTACCACCTTAATCTAATATGTACATCACATCATACTGGTAACTGTTCAGTGAATCAGCATTGTGCTGCCCTTTCTCCACCTACTGACAGCTTTATTTTTAGGCAACTGGGAATTTTGTTGCTGTAGCTGGTCTTTGTGCAGAAGCAGCAGAGTTACAGATCAAGCCAGTGGAGTTTGCAGCTCATTTCTAGTCTTTTCCACCACTCAAAGAGCTTTTACACTACATCTGCATTCACACACATTCATACACTGTATCAGTAGCTTGCCTGGAGGAGCCAGGGATTGAACCGCTGACCTTCCAATTAACGGGCAACCCGCTCTACCTCCTGAGCCACAGCTGTATATTATGTATCAATATGATGGTCTGGAATAGTATCATAGAAATATGTATAATGATATATTGCTGTATTTTTTTGCACACCCCTAACTGTAGGTGGTTGAGAAACATGCTGGTGCTGATGAGACAAAACAGTTCCTCAAGCTTCCTCGTATTTTCTCTTTACTGGGCTGTTTGCTCATTTGAGTCCTCAAACATATTGTTTTGAGGATTTGTGCACCATTTGATTCAATAAAGAGAAGAGTGGAAAAAATAATATAACAAGAAGTTCACACAGTTTATTTAAAAATACGTATAAATTTAAGTTGATAGTGCAACACAGCAAGCTGAGTTTCTCACTTAAACTTTCAATTAATTAATTCAATATTTCAGCTGAACATGACAAAATAACATATAAACTAAAAGGGTAATTGTTGTAGGTCATTTTGGAATGAAAAAAGAAAATGAATTCAAAAATACATAAAATGGTGCAATCAAGAGCAAGTTTTACACTTAATCTTGTCTCATTACTGAGCAGCTTACACATGATCTCACCGTAGTTCTGTGAAAAATGAAGAGAAATTAATTTGGCTGGTAGAAGCTGCTTTTGGCAGGTGCATCGGTTTGTTTACCAGCTCTTGGCAGGTGAGCTAAGAAGCTAATTCTGGGCCCCACCAATGGCCTTTTTAACTTACATCTATCAACTAATTATGATGAATGACCATCTAATCAGTTCATCCCTCACAACAACAGCAGCAGCAACATGCTCGGCTGCAGTCCAGAAACAGAGCTGACTAGACAGATCCAAACCTCTAACAAAATCCCCAGCTCAGCCCTGAGGGGAAGCGCTCCAGCACAAGTGAGAAATATCTCTGCCTGTTGGCCTCCTCCTCCTCATCCTTGTCCTCCTCCTTTCCCTCTCGTCTCTCTGAACTCTCCGAGGAGCAGAGCAGCCCGGTGGTTCCTGTCAGCCTTCAGAAGCAGCCAAGAGGAGGGTCAGAGGTCAGCGCCTCATCCCAGAAACAGAGCACCGTCTGGGGGATAGCAGGGCCCGCCGCACAGCCCGCATCAAGGACGCACTCATTTACTCAGAAGAGAGAGCGAGGATAGGAGAAGAAGATCAGAGGGAAGGGCTGAAGACGAGGAGGGAGAAAAGGAACGAAATACTCAAACGGGAAACTTGGAGTGGGGACAAAGAGACAAAATGAGGGAATAAACTGACAGGAAAGGAAAGATGTGAGAAAAAGAAAGGAGAAAAAATAGGTGATGATGAAAGAAAAGGGAAAATATAGGTGAACAAAAGGGGCCAGATAGTAAAAATGTGATAGGAAGGAAAGGATGAGAGTTGATAAGGAGGAACAATGGGAGAAAGAGAGCTAGGAGGAGGAGTAGGTGAAGAGAAAATATGGTAGTAGAAAATGATGAGGTGAGAGAAAGGAGGATATTAGAGAATGGAGGATGCAGATAAGAAGAGATGAGAAAGAAAGTAGAGGAGGAGAAGAAGAAAGCTGTTAGGGAAGGAGGAGAAGAGGTGTGGAAAATGTGGGATGAGAAAAGGACAAAAGTGTGAGGAAAAGAGGACAGGTAAGGAGCAAATAAGGAAGTGAAGGAGAATAGGAAAGAGAGGACAGAAGAGGTAAAGAAGGGGACACAAGAGGAGGAGAAGAGGAAAGACGACGAAGAAGATACATAGATGAGAAAGGGAAACAGAAGACAGGATGAGGAAAGGGAGGAGGAGTAAAGAGGACTGAAGGAGGAGAAAAAGACGAGAGAGAGGACGGAAAAGTAGAGGCAATTTAAGAAAAAGAGGAGAGGGAAGAGATGACAGGAGGAAGAAAAAGGGGGAGTGAATGAGACAAGATGAGGAGAGGAGGAAAAAGAAAACAAAGAAGAAGAGGCGAAGAGGAAGGCAAAGGTAGGAAAGGAGGGAAGAGCAGAGCAGAAGAGGAAAAAGGATTCTGTGAATGTCTCTGTGGATATCAGTCTTTAAAAGGTGGAGCAGCTATTTTCCCATGCAGAGAGGAGGGAAGGAGCTCTCCATATATTATTGACAGGAGGAGCCTGAACACCAAAGAGCAGAGCATCAAACGGTGTTGGAGCAGCTCCAGCAGATCCTCCAGAGTGTGTGCACGCTGGGTGAAGCCCTCACAGCTCCCCCGGGCCGTCTCGTCTTAATATCCACACAAGAAAAAGAAGGAGTCGAGGAGGAGGTGGAGGAGATGGAGGAGGAGCAGAGTGCTGAGATAGTAGCATGATCGCAGACTGTATAAAAGGAGTAAACACTGTGACGTCACCCACTGGTTTATGGACGACCGTATTGAAGCCTCGAATTGGCGTTTTGGCCGTCGCCATCTTGGTTGTTTGGAACCACAAGTGACCGTATTTAGACGAGGGGGTGGGGCTGGGGATGGCGTTCATTTACTAAATGACCATCATGCTGTGTTGAAGAAGACTGAGAACATAAACTCATTAGGAAAGTGTTTACTGAGGGAATAAATCAGGTCAGTGGGGTCATTTTGTCACCTATCTTCTCCTGCTGGCCATTAGCAGGGAATGCAGGTCTAATGCACATTTCAGACCCAGAGGTTTCCTCTTACATATGATGCAGTTGTCCTTCAGTTTTATTCAAATCAACGTGGAGATGAAAGGTTAATGCAAAACCCCGTGAAACCTTTCTGATTTCTGACAGATGGCACGCTCCGTTTCACTTTCAGCGTTAAATTAAAGCCATCTCCTTGCAGAGGTCTGGGAGAGACCAGGCTGCTGAAAGCAATAACAATGCAATTCTGAAATTAAATTCAGTGAGATTTTATTTCATTTTGATATTCTATTAATGTTTTTTTTTTTTTTATCCTGTTTTGTTTACGATAAGAGCAAAGTTTGTGGCACATTTCTTCTTACTCGTCTAACTTATAAACACATTATTTTAGAAAGTAGTGTGAGAAGGCGTTTTAAAAGAAAAGGATTTGATTTTTTATGCAAAATGGGCTAATTATAATCAGAATAAGCCAAAACATATGACCATATGTTTTAAGTGCTGAAAATAATGATAAATTTAATCTGCCAAAAAAGGAAAGGTTCTCTGCTTGGCCAGCTGAGGAATGGTATTTTAGCACTTCATTTGGAAACCTGACATTACTGCATTTATTGATGAACAAGGCTGGCTTTCCACAGAGAATAACGTCTGCTGAAAAAGACAACGTTCTGTAATGAGCCTTTCAGTCAGCTTATCGGATGAAGTCTGCACTGCATATCAGTAATCTCTAAGTGCTCCGGACCCCTTTTTCTAATCATTTTATTTGTTGTGTAAGTTGTTTGTGTTTGTTTTTGTACCATTTAGAATTTTATCTTCATTTTCTACAGTTAAACACAAAAAGCATTACATTTCACACCTCATGACTCATAGCAATGCTCAATCCTCAAAAGAGCATGTAATCAGGTTACCTAAGGTCAGAATGAATATAAAGTACACTTACATAAACAAAAAATCATATACTCACCAAAATATGACTGAATTCACTCTTTTCATCAGAAGGCGCAGAACAGAACAGCACAGAGTTCTGCTATATTCATGCATTTTATAAAAGTGGTTCAAGTACTTTTGATCTGTTAACAGTTGGTCTAAATGATTAAGTATCGCTGTGAAGTTACTGTGGATATGTACTTTAACCTGGGGGGAAAGTACTATAAGGCTCTGTCATTAAGTATCGCTGTGAAGTTACTGTGGATATGTACTTTAACCTGGGGGACACGACAAAATGACACTGAGATGAAAGCCTCAGACAAAGGCAATCAAACAAATTCATTTCAACAAACGCTTCTAGATGCGGCAGAAATGACACTGACATCCAAATGGGGCTGAAACAGAACATAACATCAAATCACCCCTATACGAATTTTAATGGCTTGGTGTCTGTAGCACTTGCAGTAATGTCAAGGGCAGCGTCAGTCAGCAGCATATAAGCCGAGTAAAGCAGCAAAGCTCAAGGACAAAACATTAAGTAAGTGTGTGAGGCAATAAAAGAGTAATAATGCAAATATATGAATGCAATTCTGTGAGTAAAACTATTTGACAGACATGAGCAGTTTCCCCGTCTCAGTAGGGAAACAACATCAGTGGATCACCGACCAAGCCAGGGCCGAAAAACAACTGAATATTATACCACATACAGGCTGCAATATCAGTGGATACTGGACCAAAGCGGGTCTAAAACACCAGAGAATATTGTGGCAAACCACAAGTAGTGGTTGAAAACAGCAGTTTTAACTGTGGTTTGGACCAAAACAGGGATACAGCATTAGGCTATAATACCGGCCCAAACAACAATACGTTCTGAACAAAAGCAAGGTTGAAATTCTAGTAATGGACCAAACTGGGATGTGTAAGTAAGCTCTTCCTAACATGTGGCCTACAAAACCCCAAAACCCTCATTCAGTATATCAAGGCTCATTGCTGTGTTTGTTGTACTTTCAGCCCTCATGCATGCGGTTTTAAAAGCTGTCTATTAGAAGCCTGTCTACAAACTCCATCCTGCTCTGTTCTTTGAAAGGTGTGTTCTTCTCTCCACACTCCAATGAAGGCATTTCTAACCCATCAAGAAGTTAGAAGTTTGAAGACAAAGGTCATAAACTGAGAACCTGACTGTGACTCTAGAAAGTTTCCTTTTTCAGGTCAGCAGTCAGTTAATGCAGCAGCGGCCTGCTGGGTGGGTGTAAACACCAATGCATCCTGGTACATGTAGGCACTGCCAGCATCGCTCTGCGAGCAGGAAAACGCTGCTTATTCTGTCATAATAGCACCTCATTGCTTCAGTTGACCGTTATCATCAACAATGACTGGACATCCGCATAAACGGTGCCAAACTTTTCATTTAAAGTAATGGTTCGGAGAGGTAATCAGGGTAATACGAGTTTTGCTTGTGTTTACCTCCACAAGAGTGTAACTGTTGTAACTGCTCTGCAAATATTTCATAATCTGTGTTTCAGTGTGCGTCTGAGTGTCATCCAGCAGGCAGCCTACAAACAACAACACACACACACACACTGAGGCTTGCCAGAGAAAAAATAATCCCTTACAAGTACAACAACCAATTACGTGTGTCATTCTCCAGGTCCAGCTTCTGCACGTGAGCGTTTCCAGCTTTTATTTTACTCGATTTTAAAGGAAACTCAATTAATTAAATGTAATAATAATTAGTTACAACCGTAGTGTGTCTATTTGTGTTGGAGAGACAAAAGTAAACACATAAACTTAAACATAAATTGAAGGACAAAGAGTTAGTGATGGGCAGCGTTACAGGAATTTAAATGCGCTGTGTGCGTGCGTGTGTGTTCACATAAGATTGCGTTGATTATGTTCGCTCGCTGACGTCCGCACTCATATCACCTTCACGGATGACTTGTCACAGAGAGACAGAGAGAGACTGCAGTGTCGGTGGTGGTTTAAAAACTGTAGAAACTAACTCCATACAAGTTTCAAGCACCTGATTGTGTAAATCAAAGCAACAAGCAGCCGCGGTCGCTGTGGGAAGGAAAGAGGAAACAACGTGAAGGACGAACAGACAGACTCTGGCAGCTGTAATAAATCCTCCCAGAGCCATTTTTCTCTTGTTTGTGTCTGCGGGACTCATCAGGTCAAATCGATACTTCGGTTCGACCAACTTTCATTTCATCTTAGATTGGTCTTAACGACCGTTTGGGAGGAAAAACAGACTAGAAGCCACTTGGACAACAGACTTTGACACAGATGAAGAATTCTCCAGTTTTTCACGTTTCCACGGTTTGCAGTACTCTCAAATAGGGCTTTCAAACTCCAATCATCTGATCTACCGTCATGACGACGGCGAGGTTAACAGCCGGAACACAGCAGTCACGTTCCGAAGAAGTCTATAACGAGTGTGAGCTTTCACTTCACCAGCCGTGGTCGGTAAATTAACAGCAGACTTTTATTGTGCAGTCTCTGCTACTCCAAAGGCTGACACGCCGGATAACCGATAGCTAGAATGAAAGACAGATAGAACAACAGAATGATAGAACAATCAACAGAACAATAGATAGGTAGAACAAAGAAATAATAGAATGGATGATATATAGAACGATAGTACGATAAAACGAATGAAAGTACGGACAAACATTAGATTGATAGAACAATAGACAAATAGAACAAACGATAGAACAAACGATAGAACGGACAATAGATAGTTGGGTTTATAGAATGATAGAACCACAGAATCAACGAAAGACAGAACCGTAGATCGAATAACAGAACGAACGAAATAATGAGTGAAAGAATGAACAAAAGAAAGAACGACGGACATACAACGATAGATATATAGAGCGATAGAACAACAGTATAATAGATAGATTGACAGGAAGAATGGACAACAGAAGGAATGATAGATAAAATGATCGACAGAACGAATGAAAGATTGAACGATAGAATAGATAGATAGATAGAAGGAAAGAATGATAGAAGGATAGACAATAGATAAATATAGGTCGATCTGTTCATAAGATTCTGTACCTGCGTCCAGATAGGGGTAAAGTGAAGCATGAGCCAGTACCTGTATCATTAGACACTTGATTTCCTGCATGCTGGTGAAAGTTTCTGCACAATTTAAGGTGGAAATGTTGTTGAACCACAAAATTCAGGTAGCACGTGACGTTTTAATATATCTAAATATAAAAGAATCTAAGACATCTGTGCTGCATTCAGATCTGTTTCTCCTGGAGATCAACTTTTCTCATGTAATATCATCCCTGCAGAGGCAACACACATTCAGGCATGATTTAGTTTTCCCTCCTCTTTTGTTATGTTCACAGGGAACGGAAACTTAGATTGCTTGTTTTCTTAATGTGCAAATAAACCTTTCAAAAGGCATTTTCATTTCTTATTTAACTGCAAGCTTTATTTCAGGAAGTTATTATTTTTTTTATTTTTTTTAACAAATTGCTACAATATGCTTTTTCAATATGCGAACAATATGCTTTAAAAACGTGGTGGGGATGTCCCCAGCGTCCCCAGTTCAAATGACACCCGAGCTCAGGCCTTGCTGGGGTGGTGTGCTGTGGTCAGGGCTCTGCCGGAGATGGCAGTGAGGGCTGGAAGGTTGGGTGCAGGCAGACCAATGATTTTAGGGGCAATACACTACTTACGCAGAAAGACAAGATTCCCAAAATTAGCTTTCTGTCATCTACACCCAGAAAAAAATATTAATTAACTCCAAACCTGGCAGTGCAGTGGTCACAGTCATAAACTCTTCAAAGCAGATGAATGTTCTGAGCGGCAGTCAGGCTATGCTTTAAAACTCCTTAATTGTTGCTTTCACTTTAACCAGAGATGCATCACTAAAACTTAAACTGAGTGGAGACAAATGTAGCCTGAAAGCGAGGCAGTCTGGATGACATCCAATGTGGTGTCAAATATCAATTAGACTCGACAGAGGCAGAGTTCAGTGTGGAGGAGGGTGGTTTGTCTTTCTGCTAATCGGGCTTTTGATCAACTGCCTACATGATCTGCAGATAAATGACGACGTAACAGCAAAAACTGTTGGTGGTTTAACAGAGGTGAAGGGCAAGAGAGCATGGGAGAGACCCAGAGAGAGAGAGAGATGATAAGACGAACACCATACAGCAGGCGTATATGGTTTGTTTAGAAGTTAGTCTTTTGAAGCACTGATTGTGTCGCTGCTCTTTTAGACGTCAGTGTTGGAGTTTCTCTCTACTCGGGTCCGTTCGGTTCCTCTGCACTTTTGATTGGGTCTAGTGAACTTAGGATCGGTTGGTCTTTTGCAGTGGTTTTCTTTTTTGTTTGTTTGTTTTGGATCAAAAATGTCCTCATAGCAGCTCACCTGGAGTCCAGGACTGGACCAAGTGTTTAACATGTTGCCCATCAAGTGAATCTCATCAGATCTTGTTTTGGGTTCCTGGGCGGGATCCCTGACTTGGGATTCCTGACTTAGATGTCCTGACTTGGGATTCCTGACTTAGATGTCCTGACTTGGGATTCCTGACTTAGAGCTCCTGACTTGGGGTTCCTGACTTAGAGCTCCTGACTTGGGGTTCCTCACTTGGGGTTCCTGATTTAGAGCTTCTGACTTAGAGCTTCTGACTTGGGATTCCTGACTTAGAGCTCCTGACTTGGGGTTCCTCACTTGGGGTTCCTGATTTAGAGCTTCTGACTTAGAGCTTCTGACTTGGGATTCCTGACTTAGAGCTCCTGACTTAGAGCTCCTGACTTGGGGTTCCTCACTTGGGGTTCCTGATTTAGAGCTTCTGACTTAGAGCTTCTGACTTGGGATTCCTGACTTGGGATTCCTGACTTAGAGCTCCTGACTTGGGGTTCCTCACTTGGGGTTCCTCACTTGGGGTTCCTGATTTAGAGCTTCTGACTTAGAGCTTCTGACTTGGGATTCCTGACTTAGAGCTCCTGACTTAGAGCTCTTGACTTGGGGTTCCTGACTTGGGGTTCCTGACTTGGGGTTCCTCATTTGGGGTTCCTCACTTGGGATTCCTCACTTGGGATTCCTGACTTAGAGCTCCTGACTTGGGGTTCCTCACTTGGGGTTCCTGATTTAGAGCTTCTGACTTAGAGCTTCTGACTTGGGATTCCTGACTTAGAGCTCCTGACTTAGAGCTCTTGACTTGGGGTTCCTGACTTGGGGTTCCTGACTTGGGGTTCCTCATTTGGGGTTCCTCACTTGGGATTCCTCACTTGGGATTCCTCACTTGGGATTCCTGACTTAGAGCTCCTGACTTGGGGTTCCTCATTTGGGGTTCCTCACTTGGGGTTCCTGACTTAGGCAAAAGCAAAAGACCTCTACTCCACAAACATGTTTGTTGAAAGCCCTGATCATGGACCTGAACTACAAATTTGGTTTAGACCCAAAAAATCTCTGGTTGTTACTAAATCTATATCAGACACAGATAATAGCTAAAGCAGCTAACTGGGGAGGATGATCTGTAGAACAGGGAGGTTAGCATGAGTGTGCACTCCTGTGTTCCCACTGAGGATCTGTGTTATCAGTGATGACACCAAAACAAAGAGAAATTTTCTAAATTGTATACAATAGAGTGGAGTGTGTGTGTGTGTGTGTGAGCACGCACAAGGGAGATAGAATATATGAATCTATGAGAGTTTGTATATACAGGCAGAAATTAGCATATTTGTCAGTATATGCTATTTGACTGCACAAACAAAACTGCCACCATCAGTATTTCTTTTCACGCACACACACACACAGCCATTAGCAGAGTGCTAGGTGCTGGCTGAGGTGTCAGCCAGATGAGTTCTGAGCCGCTCCCGTGGCGTCCCGCCTCATTTCCATCCATTACCAAAGGACGAGGCTCAGAGAGCTCATCTGGCTCCAGTCACAATAGTCGAATCAATCCACGTTCTTCACACTCCTTCTTTAGGACAGAATGAACGGATGAAGGTCATGAACATGTTCAAACAAACATGTTGCAGACGTGAACAACTGGTGCTAAATCATCGCAACAACAGGAAGTAAACAAGACCTGATCTGTTAACAGAGGCGGGGAGTGCATCCATGAATCTGTTAATGAGTGAATTTAAAAAAGGAGAACTCAATGAATGAATTAATAATGGCCTATTAATGACCAAGTGATTGAGGGAGTAATTAGCGTAAGTAAAAATAAAAATGAGGACATGAGTTAATTATTGAGTCAGGGACTGAAGTAAATCAATGAATGAGCAAATGATAAGTATGTGAGACAGGTGAGTAAAACAGTGAGTGGATGAATGAATCAATAAATAAGTGAAACAACAAGGGAGTGAATGAAGTTGTTAGTATGTGAATGAGTGAATAAATAAATTAGTGAGTCTGCGAGTGAAGGAAGGAAGTTAGGCAGCAATAAGTCAATGAATACACGAGTGAGGGATTGAGTGAGTGAATCACTTAATGAAGGAGTGCCTCCTAGATGAATGACACAGAGAGTCAATACATTTGTGAGTGTGTGAATCAGTGAATGAGTGAATTATCTCTTTAATCCGGGCTATTGTCACTGCTCTTGGGAGTCTTTTGCGCTGCAGATGTGTACATGTAGAAGAAACCAGGTCCCTGGACAGAGCCCACTGTAACCCTGAGTTAATAAACAGATTGATTCATGAATGAGTGAGTGTATAAGTGAGTGGATGAAGTGAATATTTCTCTCTGCATTTTCCTGCATTGAATAAAAAAATGTCAGCTGTAAATTGAATGGGAGTGAGCCACTCCAAAATGACATTAAACTCCCTCCTCTTATCAGACGCCAGAAACTCAGGGTATCGAAGCACAAAGAGATCCAAACAGTCTGCCGGGCCTGAGACGCAACTGGCTGTGTTTTAAATATTCCATTATAGGAGCCATTAGGATAATTACAATACAGCCTCTTTAACTGATCTGACTGTGAAGCCTTTCTTTTTGTTCCACAGACGACCATTTTATTCATCCTCCTCTGGCCCAGTGTGACTCCACTGAAAAATGGCACAGCATGGAGAAATGCTAACAGGGAGAAATTAATTTACCAGGACTATATTTTACAAAAGAGATTGGACGGCGGGGTGGAAGTGGTTCAGCCGAGGTCCAAGAGTCAATTCAGCCCATATCTGTGTGCTGTTTTGTTTTGGGTTGTTGTTTTTTTTTTTAGGTGATGAAGAGGACCAGAGCAAGGTCACATTGGAGATGTTTATCACATCTGATCTCGGCCGCAGAGAAGGGAAAATGAAAAAGGGATATTTGTGTTTGCTCTCTTGGAAACAGCGACCTGTCCTATTATCCAAACACACACAAAAAGCAACACATACTCCTGTTCCCGTGTGAGCTACAAAGCACAATTTGAAAAGGTGTCATCTAATAAATGTCAGGCCTTTCTTTCTGTGGAAAAAACAATAATTGTAGCTTGTGTATAACGAGGAACGGGAGGGAACCAATTCAAAGGAAGAGTCTCTCATATTTTTCACAAAATAGCCTTTAGGTGATATAAATTGGTTCAATAGAAATGTCACAGTATCTCTCTGTGCTGAAGTCAACAGCCTTGTTTTTCATTCAAGAGGACACGTGAGAATGAATCAATGAGAGCGCTCAAAAGACGAAAGAATGTGAGCTGCAGAAAATGTTGATCTGATGTTACAAATGCTCGTCTGCCTGAACAAACAGCAGTGCAATCTGGGAAGATGATAATCATCTAATCGTACACAGAAGCCCAAGCAAACCAAACAAATGAGGTTAATGCAAACTGAAACCAGCCTCGACTAGATCTGTTAGCGGCTGGTTGACATGAGTTGACAACAAGACAGTGATGGCTGGCTAAAATATGGTTCTAATATAAACACAACCACCTTTACCCTATCCTAAATTCAGTTGTGTTTCATCACACTACCTCAAATTGCAAAACATAATGAAGCTTAGTATAATGTACAGCAAATTGTTGCCCCAGGACTAATTTGGCCCCACATGAGCTCCCAAAGACAATCTGAAAAATTTTAAACAATGTTTGATTTTATCGCAGCCAAAAATAAGATTTTCATTCAAACACATCTCAATCGTTCAGTCCAACTGTCTCAAACTGGAATAATCATGTAGTCAGTACACCTTGTCTGAGATCAGTCGTGTGTCTTTGACAACACGTGTTGTGTGTAGTCTGAACGGTAGAGCAGTTCTGAGATTTTTATTAAAGCCCTGTATTGTGCACTACTGTTAAGGCATGAATTTATTAGTCCCCAGTCAGAGTCAGACAAAAATCAAGACCAAATCACCTCCACCATGGCTCACAGCAACATTAGAGGAAGGCCCTGTATGTGACTGACATATTTGAGAAATAACACTACAGCATTGTTTACCGTCAACACTACTGAAAGTCTTGATTGCACATCCCAAGGATGTTTACTGGTTCCTTGAACTACTATTTCAAATTAAGTAGAAGAAGCCTTAATTCTTGCTCTCTGGTGCTCTCCAGACGTCGTGAACAGCCTGGCATCGGGTCTTAATTAGCAACAGTGCATTCAAATGAACTCTGATGCGGTTATTTACATCACCACTGAATTCAAATGCTCATGAAGCCATAAGGAATGTTTTTTTTTAAACTTAAGAATAAAACAGAACTGAAAACCCTTTATCCTTTTCTTCAAACTGAATGTTGTGTTACCGGGATGATTAATTACAGTTTTGCCTTGTTTACAATGTAAATGCAACGATATCAGAATCTATGAAAAATAACAACCAAACAAACGAAATCAGACAACAAAACAAGCTTGAAAATGGTAGAGCAATAATGTATGCCGTAAGGGGAAAACAAAACAAAAAGAGGAGTAAAGTTTGTTGCAGTATATTTTCACCCTGTTTATAACAATATACTGTTCATCAGTGAACTGGTAAAATCTCTGAAACAATCATTCCTGATGTCCCTCTTTTAGGAATTTAAATGAAATATCTTCTTATGTCCTAATCGTACTGATCGCATTTAAAGAAGCACCATCTGACCTGGCCCTTGACTGTGAAAATGGAGAAGACCTGGATCATGACTTTCTAGTAAAAGCCCGGAAGTCAAGGATATTCAAACTTCTACTGGGCTTCCAAGGGACTGAACTACACTTCCCAAATTTAGGATTAAAAATGACCTTTCCGGGCCGTTTCACCCTCAAACTTTAATTTCAGCTCATTCATTCAGCCTGACATTATATTCATCTTAGCTGATTCTACAAAGATCAAATCTACAAAGTGTCATTCATAGAGGCTAAAGGCTAAAAGTGTTTATAGCGGTTCCAAAAGGCCGACAGAGAGAGAGGAGATGTAATAAAAAAAAAAAAGAGAGCAGCGCTCCATCTCTCCTCAGAGGCCTTCATGGCGTTGGAGTTGTTGAAATGTTCAAAGACGGTGAAGTACCTGGGTGAAGAATCAATTTAAATCTTCCATCCTTTCTCATCTCTGCACATCTCTGGCCAATCACCGCGTGAAGTGGACTTGACTGTCAGCTTTTTGTTGCCATTAGTCTGTCTCGCTTTGTCTAGCTAGCAATAATGTCCCAGTTTAATCCTGCCTGCAAAATTCTGATTAGTTGACAATTTCTCCAACCAAAGGAAACGGCCATCAATCAGCACGCCGCCAGCCTTATTTGATTTACTGAACAAATCAGAGACGTGGAGGTGAATACAGAGGTCTGGAACCAGGCTGTTACCACTTGTACCAACCAGAAGCTGGCTAAAGATAATCAAATCCATCACCGAAACAATTCTATGATCGTGACGTATGGGCCCTCCGACAAACCAAATGGGATAAACACCCATTTGAAACCAAGCACCGTGAAATTTGTATTTTTATTTTTTTTCTCTTTCTCGTTTCACATCTTTCTTTCTCCTCAGGCTACATGTTTTCCTCATTACACCCTCTTCCTCCCTCTCTGCTGCTCTTCATTCCCTCTCTTTTTGCATCTTCTTCAATCTTTACCTTCCTCCTCTTTCACCCTCTTTAGCTCTCTCACTCTCCTCCGCTCTCTTCTTCATTGTCCTCCTCTCTGGCTCGTCTCTACCTCGCTCGCCCTCTGCTCCTTCCCCGTTGGTGTTTTTAATGAGCTCACTCGTCTCTCTCCCTCTCTCTCTGTAAATGAACAGCCACCCTGCTGAATTGCAGTCTGCGGCGAAACCTTAAATAAGCTATCATTGCAGATGAACTCATTTTCACCCAACACACACACACACACACACACACACAGGGAAAAGTGCTGCTGAAGGTAAGTGTTAATAAAATTGTGTTTTCCGGCTTTGTTTGGGTCGAGACGCTGAATCTCACACACACCGTCAGGTACAGGCAGGAGGTCTCGTTGGAGGGTTATAATTGGAGTGTTTAATAACAACCAAAAATGCTTTGTTCAGATTTGTGTGCGTGTGTGGATGATGTCACGTTACCCGCACACAAAATGCATAAAAGAAAACACACTTGTCACCTTCGCATCGCTCCATCAGTCCCCTTCTGACCTTGTACAATCCAGTCCTCCAGCTCCATCACATCATTTGACCCCACTATCATCTCTTTGGTCCCTCACACTCCTCTCCCTTTTAATTCTACCCCTTATCCTCTATCATTCCTTTAATCCCTCAGATATTTCTTCATATTCCTCCATTGGTCCTCTGTAATTCCATTACAGATACCTTTAACCGTTATACTCACATCTTTTTTTTACTTCTTTTAATCCATGATTACCCCATTTTCACTATTGTTGACTCTCCATTATCTCTCTTGTCATGTTGCCACCCCATCTTTCACTCCTGACGCACCACCATCCCTTTTGACCCCCTTACCAGTCCCTTATCTTCTATTTAATAGAGCTTCATTGGTCATTTTCAACCAGTTGTCATTCCTTTAACCAGTCAATGAGTCCTGTATACCCTTTATACTCCTCTATCCCCTTATGTCTTTCTTGTACGTCACTCTATTGCCCCGTTGACCCCTCTATCGACTTTTATACCCTTTATAAACCAATATCATCCTTTATACTATCATTTATTCTTGTGTGTTATCCCGTTACAACGGTTTATCACCCCTCTGCACCCTTCTGTTACCCCTTTAACCCCTCAATAAATCACTCTCACTCTTCTATTATCCATTTATACCCCTCTAACAACCATCTTTTCAATTCCTCCATCTTCTTTTACACCCTTGTATCATCCCTTTGGCTCTGTTACCATCCCATTACACCCCTCTATCATGCTTTTACACCTTTCCTTTATCATCTGTGCACTTAGACCCCCCCTTTATACCCTTCTATTACCCCACAGACACCACAATTAGTCTTTATACCCTTCTATACCCTTCTTACGACCTTTTGTACCATTCTTGCTCCCCTTTATTCCCTCCTCCAATAAGTCACTTCTGGGACTCGGTCACCCCTTTCTAAGGCTCTCAGCCCCTAAACCCTTCTATAATTATTTTAACCCACTAATATGTCTATGTATTTATCATTCCTTTACACTCCCATGTGCAATTTGACCTCTTACAATGATG
The DNA here is from genome assembly GCF_021292245.1 of Micropterus dolomieu. Taxonomy (NCBI): domain Eukaryota; kingdom Metazoa; phylum Chordata; class Actinopteri; order Centrarchiformes; family Centrarchidae; genus Micropterus; species Micropterus dolomieu. The sequence goes on along the minus strand of NC_060163.1, from coordinate 25,863,234 downwards.
TTTTGAGTCCTTGTCCTGCCTGAATCATCTTCATGCATCTCTATCATTCTTCTGAACCTTCAAAAAAATTCCCCTTGGCTCTTAATCTATAACCTGTCTACACATGTATACAGTTAAATACATCCTTCATAGAACTCAAGGATCCATTTATACCCTTCTATCATCCCTTTATATTGTTCTATTACCCCTGTGACCTGTCCATCATCTCGCTGACCTACTAAAATGTGATTTCCACCCCTTTATCCTTCGCTTGACTAGGGTTCAAAGTTCAGGCATCCAGTGGTGAAAGTGTTTGCTTTGGGATCTGACAGCTGGGCTTTAAAAACGAGATGAAGAAAACAACTCAAGCTCCTTCCAGATTGTGTGTGTACATGATAAGAAGTTCACCATCTGAAGTGCTGTAATGAGACGCTGACAACAAGGCCCCCGCTAGCGCCTCCTCGCAGGACAGAAAGCTCATTATATAACCAAACCAATGAAACAAGGCTACTGTGTTAAGCCTAAAAATAGCAGCAGTACCAAACAAACCACTTCCCAAGAAACTCAGTAGAGAGATGTGCGTCCTCTGGAACTATAGAAAAAAAGACAATGCATGTTCTTCGTGATTTTAAAATGTAATTAATGTAAATTTCATCTAAAATAACATCTTGTCTCTTTCTCTCTCTCTTTCTTTCCTAGTATAGGTTCATCAATCCTCGCTATTTTCTTGTCATTTGCTCCTTTTCTTTTTCCCAAGCAGGAACCTCCTGGTCTGAAAAGCAAGAAGCAAATGCAGAAGAGCCAATATCTGCTGTAATTCTTTCTAACAGCCAGCAGGGGGTGAGTCCACTGGTTGCAAAAAGTCAAACTGTATAGAAGTCTCTGAGAAAATGTTTCTACTTGTCAGCTGATTTATTCCTTCAGTAAACACTTTCCTGATGAGTTTATGGTCTCAGTCGCTAGTTTCAAGTCTTCTTCAACACAGCATGATGTTCATTTAGTAAATTATGGTCCCATTTAGAGGAACAGAGACCAGGAAGCAGGGGAGGCTTTAGGGCGGGGCTACAAGCTGACTGACAACTCCTATGGTCACTTCTGGTTCCACAAAAAACACGACGGCGACGGCCAAAATGCCAAACTCGAGGCTTTAAAGCGGTAGTCCACAAACCAACGGGTGGCTATGTCCACTTCTTTTATACAGTCTATACTTTTTCCCTATAGTTTCTGTCTACTTCCTTCCACCCTTCCCGCTACTCTGTCCTTTCGTCCAGTCAGATTATTTCTTTCTTTCCTTCTTCTGCTCTCTGTATCTCCACCCTCAGAGTCACTCTTTTACCCTTTTCTTTTCTCTCTTCCTATATTTCTTTCCTCCTGAAAGATTCACCTGCCTTTGAATCACCCTCCCTTGTAATTTGGTATTTTTCTCACCTGCTTTTGCTCCCTCTATTTTACCTCACTGTCAGTCTTACATGTTGTCAAAAGAGAGAAAAACAAATGAGGTTGGCGATAGAGGAAGCGACATTTCCTCTGTGTGTTTGTGTGTGCAGCTCAGGGTTCCTCTGCAGCCCATCACCACAGCAGCAGGACGCTGGGAATACTCAAGTATTCCCATTATCTGTCCACGCTGCACGGCTGAGGAACGAGTTGAACAACAATGGTGACAACAGAGCATAAAAAAAATACAAGCATACAATGTGATCACCGTGGATACACTGTTATTCATTCACATGAAAGCATAGCCACACACACTGCTTGCGTCACTATTTGTGGGGACCTGTCACTGACATAATGCATTCCCTAGCCCCTTACCGTAACCTTAGCGCCAAAGCCTAACCTTAAAACCAAGTCTTAACCCTCAAACAGCGCTCTAAACTTGTGGGGTCCCAGTTTTTAGACCCCACGAATATAGTAGAACAAGCTCAGCCACACACGCTCATATATCCTTCACAGCTGATAAGGAGTCATTTTCAAGCTGAATATTAAAGATTAATATCAGATATGAAATGTTTGATAAGGAACATGCACAAAGAAATCTAGACTAGCTCTCTCTGTATCTAAAGCTCATTTCACAAATGTACAAAACATCAACAGCTGAAAGAAAATATTGAGAAAATACTCTTCAAACTCTTCATTCTCCTCCTGCTGCTCTTTATTTTACAGCTCATCAGGTGATAACCTTACACTCAGCAATAATACATGTTCTCCATGAAATGCTTAATTCTGGTATGGTTAGTCGTTAAATAACATCAATACTTAATGAATATTAACATTAATATTTGATTGTAGTATAATGTTAATATCATTCACCTGTATTTGTCCTTCTCTGGCTCTAAAAGCTTTTTTTAAACTTAATTATCCATTATGGTTAATGTACGTTTTTCCATTTTGCCTTTAAGGCCTGAACCAGATGAGTTTTTCTGAGAAATAGTCACTTTTACCTCCTAAAGCTTCTCTCAGATGGGATACATTCCTCCAGGGCAGAGGAAAACTGTAATTATCACTTGATCTGTTTGTTAATTTTAATGCTATCCGTAATAACCCCCCATTTGAACAATGTATTCATTTCAGCTCCTGGTGGTCATTTTCAGGTTGAAGCGTTTGAGGGGACTTCTGCTAATGTAAATGTGGCAGATGTACTATTTCAACATCAATAAAACATATGCACATTAGCTTTGAGACATTAGGATAATTACTATAAAATAACAAGACCATCACTGAGCTCTTAGCAGCCTCTGAATTTTAAATGGCGATCATCTCGGGCAGATTTAGAGAGAAAGCTGCAGAACTTGAGTTAAGGAGGTTAAAACAGGAAGAGGATGTTGTTTCAAACTTTACATGCGTCTGCTGACAGAATTCACCTTATGTTGTGGCTATGTCGACTCACATTACAGTTGTGTTTCTGAATTGGGTGTCCTTGAATTGGTGAATCTGGTCAAGTCTGTGTCAGTTGGTGTTGACACTCAAGAGATGAAATCTTAACGTGTTTGCAGGATTGTTATTTTGTACTACCCAATCATTAAGAATATTTTATTGCAGGTCATTATTTGGTACAGTCCACATTAGAACATAAAAGCAATCTTACTTGTCCCCTTTCCCCCCCAATAACAACAAAACAGCTGCGTGAAAAAACATACAGTTACAGTTGTAGGGAGGATCATTGGGCAAGGAAATTAAAGAACAATACTCAACAAGAGAGCGAACCAACAGAGTGAAATTAGAGAAGCAAAGACAGTGTATAAAACAAATAAACACATATTCAGTTCCCATTGTTATGGTGTTGCCGTTAACATAATATTCGTTGATTTAAGAGTTGTTATTTCCGTAGTGCTGAGAGCAAAACCTGTGTAGTAGGTAGGCCATGGTTACAGTGATGTTGCAAGACAACTACCAGAATCTCATCTCAGCAGAAATGGACCCCCATCAACAGTTTCCTTTGCTAGTTTACACTGCATTCTGTGTGGAAAAGGAAAAGAAATGGAGGATAGAGTATTGAGGACAACAAGGACTGTAAACTCTAAATTCAGTGAAGTGTGGTGAACTGTCTCTGCGCATTAAGTGGATTCTAAAATAAAACTAGTCTTTTACTCGCAGCACGCTGGACTAGTTTGCTTGCCATTTCCAGACAGTTTTGATTTTTTAATCATTCCTTCCACTTGCACATTTGACGTCAAAGGTCCCAATTTCAGTTGAAAAATGTCATGTTTTAAATTATGGTGCTGAGAATCACACACAACACATGGATCATGAGACAAAACACTGGAACAGACTCAGTCGGATCAGTTGTTTTACACAAATCATACCAGGGGTCGACAATAACGGTGGCACGATGGCCCGGGGCCAGTAAAAAGCGTCGGGACTATTAGCAACTCACTGGCCCGATTGGACCAGCGCAAAAGCATTAGTATTAAAAAAAACAAAACCAAAAATAAATTAGAAACTCAACATCCTGCAGTTGTTTTCCAGCTCTTGGCGTGCACCGTTGGCCAATCCAGAGCTGTAGTTACATGACGAGTGGTTGTCAAATGTTATCTCTCTAATCCCAATCTAGCGGCAGCCTCTGGGTCCGAAAGTGAAACCATGCAGACAGAACTTAAACCTGCGTCCTCTCTAACGGCCAGCAGGCTCCTCTGGTTGAAAAAAGAAGTCTGTTTCCATTAGAAATAACAGTAAAATGTTTCTGCTTGTCAGCTGATTTATTCTCTCAGTAAACACTTTCCTGATTAGTTTCTGGTCTCAGTCGCTAGTTTCAAGTCTTCTTCAACACAGCATGATGTTCATTTAGTAAATTATGGTCCCATTTAGGGGACTATCTTGTGAATGACATGTCGCTACCATGGCGGTCTGTCAATCAGGATAGAGGCGACTTGTAAAGTAAATTGTTGTGTCAACCTTTTTTATTTTTATTATTTTAACTGATTATATTTCAGTTTAGATTTTTTAAATATCCAGGACGTATTTAATAACCGATTAAACATGTTAACAGAATAACATAACTTAGAAGTATTTGGTTTGGTTGTAACACTGATAAGTAACTTTTCGAGTGAGGGACAGTAAACATTGTCTTGGGACCAGTAAGTTTCAAACCCACCCAGTTGTAAAAAATGTTAACGTTGACCCTTGCATACTATCATAAAATCATTTTAATCATAAAAATATTTTCTCTCTTCAGTCCTGTAAATCACAGACTGCCTCTGCTGTTTTGGAAATGGCCACCAATGAGCACAAGTGATGAATGGTCTGTACTCGTACAGAACGCCTTTCTAGTCTTCTGACCACTCAAAGCACTTTTACACTATGTCACATTCACACAATGATGCTAGAGGTTAAGATGCCAACCTCTTCAGAAACAGAAACTGACATTCATAAACATTCAGTTTGGGGAAGAGTATCTTGGCCTTCGACACGCAGACGTCAATCTTCCGATCAGTGGGTAACCCGCTCTCCTCTTCAGCCACAGCTGCCACAATTCACAACAATTCAGAGGTCTGGAACCAGGCTACAAGATTTGATGTTCTTGCAGGATTTGGAATATGGCTTTAATAGTAGTCTATCCACAGTCTAGTTTATCCTCTCTGTATTTACTCTTTGTCACCATGTTGTTAAAACAATTTTATGTATTTTAAGATGCACAACATTGGTTTTCAGTATATGTGAAGACTGGTGTAAAAGCTACATTCTCAGGCCTTCGCTCCACTTCTGTATCATTGCCAACAAGATAAAAAGTCAGCTTGCTGCCCTGCATGTCACGTGTGATACGTCTGAGGTAAATTCAGGTAATTCCAACACATTTCTCACCTTACTTTCATTTACTCTGACACACAATATTCCCAGCTATTACTGAAGATCCATACGCTGCTGAAAAGATGTTGTTTATTTGTAATTTCACGGTGTTTTCCTAAGTTGTGTTCATACAATGTCAACAGTATCTGCAATCGTATAGCTGCACAGAGTGTAGCAGATCCACATTTGGCTCTTACCACAAGAGAAATGAAACGTTTAAAAAAGAGAGAAGATGTTTTGGTGTGTAAACCCAACCACGAGACGTCTTTCGCTTTTAATTTCTCCATCTCCGTTTGTCCTCATTCTCTCAAAGTACACATCATCTCTCTGTGTTCCTCCTTCTTTATCTCTCAGCCCTCATTGCCTCTTTATTTTCCTTCCTCTTCATCTTCCCACTCTCTCGTTGTGTGTCTCTTTCCATCCCGATTCCCTCGCTCTGACCTTGAAATGAATAGTAAAGCACCTCAGATAGAGGAGACTACGGTGATGGGAAATGGAATTGAAATGTTATGGAGTCAAATTTAGAGGCGAGAGAAGAGGAGAAATGAGGAAACAAGGAAAGGAGGAAAAATGATGGAGGGGAATGAGACTGTTTAGGAGAAGTGGGCGTAGTCACCGTGATGTCAGTCGTTGGTTTGTGGACTAGCGTTTTGAAGCCTTGAGTTTGGCACTTTAACTTCTTGGTTTTTTGGAACCAGGCACCGAATGAGACCATATTTGGACAAGACAGTGGAGCTAGCTAGCTTGGTTAGCATTTTCTCAGACTTCTAAACAGACAGACTTGTTTTGCAACCAGTGGAGTCGCCCCCTGCTGGCAGTTAGAAAGAATGCAGATTTAAGGCCCTTCCACACCGGCGTCACTTTTCAGGAAGGAAAGAGGACAAAGCAAAAGAAAAGATAAAGGAACAAGAAACAGGGGAAGAAGGAAAGTCAGAGGAAAGGAAAGAGTGGAAATGGAAATAGAGAAAAAGAAAATGGACAAAGCAAAGGAAACAGCACTAATGAAAAGGTGGAAATAAATGAAAACACACAGGAGAAGTTCAATTCTCATCGTCACGAGAGTGTAAAATTCATTTGTATTCAGTTTGATAAAAGAATTATAGAAATAATAAAGCCCAAGGCAATGTCATCAAATGTGTTGTGTTGTGCGACCAGCAGACAGTTAACCAAAGGTATCCAATTTCCTTTCACCTAAAACAAGCCAAAGCAGATTATTGGAACCATGTATATTGTTTTTGTGTGATAAACAACTTAAACTAATTGATTTCAACAGCAACTATGATGGACTTCTGTCAGAGAGGTAACAGTGTGTGACTTTACAAAGCTGCACAATATCTTGGGGAGGATGTCGGGGTGGATTGTCTGGCAAACAAAATGTCTGAATGTGACACATCTTCCATATCGTTCCAACACAGCTTAACAACAACCATCTTTCCCCATCCTTAACCAGCCAGGTTTGGTTGCCAAACTGTAACCATAGAGGTGGAAGATCAGGAAACAGTTACCTGTGACAATCACAGGGTTCATCTTGAACAACACTGTCTCCTAAAGATATATAGTACTTGTTTAGTTTTGCCAATAATGTTAGGAGTATTAATGATGCTTGATGTTTGGTAGGAAGTGCTCTGCTTTGGTAAAGTCATAGTGAGGCTGCTGGACTTTCAGACCCATGTGGGGTTAAGTTCAGGCAACAGAAACACTGCCATCCACAGTAATGTGTGCTGTTTCATATTTCCAGTAGATAAACATGATTTCTAGGAGATTGTTGCTGTGGAAGGCATTGGCAAACAGCATGTTTGTGTTATAGTTATGAGGAAAACTGCATCATTCTGTGAAAACTCACCGTGGGCTTCATCATTTCTACCTGTGCTACAACATAATGAGTAGATTTCCAGTTTTTGATTACAGAGAAGCAAGGAAACTGTCCATAACAGCCTCCATTTCCTCGCCTCGTCTCCTCGGGTAACTTTTTATTTAAAGTGCAGAGCAGGGGGAGACCAGGAAGCAAAAAAATAACTAGTCAGAGTATTGGTAACCAATAAGATCTGTAAAACACGGCAAAGGTTTACTGAGAGGAGAAAAAGAGGAAACTTTTTACTGGCGATTTTTGTTTTTGAATAATGAGCTGCTGCCTGCGGTCGTTACTCGCCTGTCCAGGCCAAACGTAACTTTCCCCCCCCCCATCTAACCCACTTCCCACCTTTTACAAAAGCCTCTGTCATCTTGGCCACACCGTCGCTGTGAAGCTGTGAGAGTAATCATGTGTGTGAAAATGGTTCGGAAGCTGCTGGCCGCCTCAATAGATGAATAAAAACAGCGTGATGGTGGAAGCGAGGGTGAGGCTTTCACACCCGGCTGCTAATGGGGAGATGTTGTCGACAGAAACCATCAAAACTGTCTGTGTTTGTTGTCTGAGGTGGATTTCGAGCTGGATATTTGGCAGGTTTCCTCCTGGGAGGAGATTTCTGGGATACCGAGGGAATTTGCAGGGGTGTTCTGAAGACACGGAAGGTCGGAGAGCCTCACAGATTTAATAGGCAAGTCAGAGAATATCAAACGCATCATTTATTTGACAAGTTTGTTCAGATATTTGTTATATCAGACTGTGTTCAGGTGGTTTTCTTCACTTGCTTCCACAAGCACAAACCTGACTGGTCAATGAACACTGGGAATGTAATCTAGCAACAGTTAAAGGACATGAACATGGCAGGTCTCGCTAGCTAACGCTAATTCTGTGCTCAGTAGGATTACACCAGTGATTTAATGAAAGCAAGGAGCAGAAACACAGCACTCACAGAGAAACACAACATAGAATAGATATAAAATGTACCCTACAACAGTGACGTAAGTAACAGGACTGACATCAGTCTCAAGGTGTACTAACACTTGAGTGTCACATTGCACGAGCATCCACAAATAGGTTTTCATTTATAGGTCAGTTTTGGATTTGCAACATTGATAACACCACCGCAACACTGCATGGATGTGTCACACATGATCAGGCCATATAGTGCTTTTATATAAAGCTTATAGTTAGGGCTGGCTCAGGTGAGTCCTGAACCATCCCTTAGTTATGCTGCTATAGGCCTAGACTGCCGAGTGATTTCCCATGATGCACTGGGCTCCTCTCTCCTCTACTTTCTCTCCCTCTGTATGCAACCTCATCCCATTATTGCATGTTACTAACACAACTTCTCCCCTTTCTGGTAGTCTTGTGCTTTCTCGTCCCTCTCCTCTCTCCTCCTATCACTTCCTGCAGGTTTTCTGGCTCTGGAGCTGTGGAGTCTGGATCTGTGGTTGCGGGTCACCTGCTGCCCCCGTGTTCCTGCTCGACACCCTCTGCTGCAACAGCTATTGTTACTAGTCCTATTGTTATTATTGTTATTATAATCATTAACACTGCTGTAAATATCTGTACCATTTTTCATTCAGTCTATAGCAACATCACCTTTACTGTCTGTACCTCTGTATGTATACTGTGTAGGTTGCCTCCCTCCCATCTCTATCCCTCTCTTTATCGCTCTCTCTCTCCCTCTCTCTCGCTCTCTCTCTCTCTCTCCCCTTCACCCCAACCGGTCGAGGCAGATGGCCGCCCACCCTGAGCCATGGTTCTGCTCGAGGTTTCTGCCTCTTAAAAGGAAGTTTTTCCTTTCCTCTGTCACCTAGCGCTGCTCTTGGTGGGAACTGTTGGGCTTCTGTAAATAACATCAAGTCAGGTTTCATGTGCGTCATGAGTTATCATTGTACTTTGTCACATTTTGTACCAACTTTTTTGCGATATTTCCAGATTTTTTAAAAATCTTTTCCCGTTTTTACATTAAAAATAATTAAATAAATAATTTGCGGATTTAAATTACATTTATTTAAAACTATTATATATGCTTCTACTGATTTCAACATCGTTCTCTATCTGAATGTGTCTCAACAGTTTTACTTTTATTTGTTTGGTTTGTAGTTATTTTTAATCAAGACATGGTTCAAATTTAGGAAGAACGGGAGACGCTCCATTCTGACAAGGCAAAACAGGATTTGTACACAGCCACTGTTGCAGCATTTCAGTATTACATTCTTCTGTCACAATGTATCACAATATAAGAAATTCTTTCCTCAGACTTCCTTTCCATCCCTTAAACTTTAACACATTTTTTCTAGTCTAAAATGAACACTGAGATATGTATTTTTTGTTTTATGTTTTTGTTGGTGACACCAGTTAGAAGCTACTTTGTGATTTCCAGCTAAGACAAGGAGCTGTTCAGCCAATGAGGATCCACCAAAGAACCAAAACCAGATAAACACCACATAAACGTGTAGGCACATGGCAGAAAACTGACATTTTACTTTGTGGACATATTGTCACTATGTTAACGCCTGAAGTGTTTCTAGAATGAAAGTGTTTAGACAGTGCTGAAGCCTGGCCACCAATAATGTCTTTTGTTTTATGCCAATATTAATTCTGCAAAAATAGCTCTTACTTATTCCAAATGGAAGCCTGTTCTTTTAGAAAAGAAACACAGCTATGAATTCAAGTACTCTTGCATTATGTTATTTATTTTTTTTGCCTGAAGTGGCACTTTTAACGTACCTGGCTCTCCTGATCAAAAGCTTCACATCCAGCAGTTTGTTAGATGCGACTTGAAGTGTTTTCAGAAGCGAGGGGTGAGTACAAGTGCATTTCAACAACACACGAAGACTTGAGCTAGAAACGTCAAAACGGGCTGTTAACTTACCCGAAAGGCACAAAACAAACTGCAAATAAAGACAGAAACTGCTTTATTTTGGTACTTGTGGGTCCACATGAAACGCTGCTGTTTTTCTAACCATTAACCTGAACTCTCAGTGGCAGCTCAGGAACCACGCTTGGGGTTGAAAGATAAAACAAGCCACAGTGTTGCTAAAACCCCAAATAACCGCTTTTAAACTGCTTTTACTGATGCTGAGCAAAGGTCATGTGCTTCTATGTGCTGTTGATGAATTAAATTCCAGGGCTGCCATCCTTTGCCTTGCACAGATGGAGCATTTATACGAAATGCTTTCATGATTATCAACATGTCATGATGTTAAATCTGCCTATTAAGTTCATTATTGCTTGATATTTGCAGTATGAAGGGTTTGTTGTATTTTGCATTTTTCCAATGCACTCTAAGAACCGTAGCTCAGCACAATCCTCACCAATAACCTGCTGACTCTGACTCTTAACATCCACCTGTATATTTACTACTTACTAGCAACTGAGGAGCTGTTCATATGAATATACTGTATATCTAACATCCACCTACCTCATGTACATAATAATATTGCATAATATGCACAAATATATTTATTTATTCCATCATAATGCACTATTATTATTATTATTATTATAATATTGCATTATTTCACTACAATCTTATAGTCTTACTGTCTACAAATGATGTTGTTTTTGGTTACTTTTTTGTACACTTCAGTTTGTGTCTGTTTTTGTTTGTTTATGCTTGTTTTGTGTATGTGCACTGACAGTAATGTAAAAGCCTGTCAAAGTCAAAGTCTGAGGCGCTTCAAACAATGACCCTGATTATCAAAGTAACTCTTTACTGCGTTTCAGCCTGTCCACTTGTCAAACATGTACATAATTACGAGGATCCAGAGTACAAGCTGTGGCTCCCACACAGCCAGCAGGAAAATAACACACACACAACTGCAGCAAAACAAAAATATAACACTCAGAACTCACTTCCAGTCTCTCTGTGAACTTTTGACCTCAATGTAAACTTCCGTGTTCTGGGTCGCTCAGAACATCTCCATGTTACACGTGGACTTCAATCTGAACTGACTAACCTGCCAAGAAATAAGCAACCTACACGTAGATTACGAGTAGACCGCTGAACGTAATGCCAACAACTCAAAGATCAAAGACAAATTGAGGACAGAGCCCCCCCCCCCCCCCCCCCCCCCCCACCAAAGGTGTCAGCTGGGTGTTGAGGTCAGGATTAAAATTTTAGAGCAGTAAGTGCAAGAGCAAAATGCTCCCGAAAAAAGCCCCGTTAAAACAGCCAAACCCTCCTCTGAGAAAACATAACCCCCCTCTTGTTTGTGTTATGTAACACCTTTGTGCCGTTTTTCCACTCAGCTGAGAGCAGACTCTTCATGCTCCAAAGAAACAGGTCAGGAGTGCTGAATCCCAAACAAACCTCACTTACCTCTAAACCTGTTTAGATGCGCTTGGTTTAGCTCGCTATGCCCCGTCAAAAGGTAAGCGGGAGTGGCGGGAATGGGCCCTCCCTGGCTGGATGCCCGCATTAAGGAGTACCAGACAAGGTAAACAGAACAACTGAAGTAGGTGATGGGAGAGTTTATGCATATTTATTATGGTTTCACTTCTTCTAGATGACCAAGATGTATGCGCTCTTTCTCATCTGCTTTTCTTTTCATTACTCTCTCTCCTTCTACCTTTTTCATCCAACTTGCTCTCATGCGCGCCAGCTGTTTCATCATGACAGCTTGAAGGAAGGGGATCAACGACATGTGGTGTATGGTGTCCACACACCTTTGGCAATGTAGTGTTTTTCCCCTTCTCATTTTCTGCCTCTCTTTCATCTGTCCTTACTTCAGCTTTTCATTCCATCACTTTTCTCGCTCTCTCTCTACGTCTCTGGCTCCTTTGCATCGGCCCTGACTCAGCAGTGCTTCTCAGGCTAATAACAGAACCAGCCAGTCAAATTAATTACTGCTGGCCCTGCAGCGCTCGCACCTCCAACACACACACATGCACACAGAGGGGTATTTTTGGGTGCTCAGACAGCTGAGGAGGCACATCCAGACATTAAACACCTTTCGGCGATGAATTGAACAAGACTGCACGCTTTGGTTTTCTGTTTGGAGCCTTAAAGGGCGATCCCACCCTAAAATCATAACACCATTAAAGTATAATGACATCCAGATATTTCCAGCAGTCACAGAGTCTGAAAGCAGAACATGTTTCAGAGATCTAATCAGCAGTGGATGTCAGGCTTTGAGCAAAAAGAGGTTAACCATCACTGAGCTGATCTCTGTAATGGAAATGTTGAAGTTCTCCAAAAGATATTCAAATAATAACGCTATACTTTTGTTCTCCTGATCTTCTTGGACCGTGTTATAAATGTTTCTACTCTCCCTGAGGTGGTCACTTCAGGCACGGACCGAATTTAGAGAAAGTTTAGAGCAGTTTATCATCTTTTCATGTTTGGGTAAGTCAGTTGGGTGCTAAAATCAAGTTGCATTTTGGGAACTAGAATAACTGTCTCTTATTACATGTGGAACACAAAATTTTTATTCAATTTGGTAGAAAGTTTCTTTTGTCATCTGCTCGTTTTTCTTTCCAAACTAAGATCTTGTCCCTGGCCACTCGATTATTACTCACATTTGTCGACCTCCAATTTTCGCTAAGATTTAAATTTAAATCAGTGTTTTATTCCTTTACTTTCCCCTAGAGATCAGCGGTGTAACACGGTGTCTTGAGCACACAACTGAATGGAGTAAAATCTATCAGCTAAGATCTCACAGCACTTACATTAACCAACTAGCTGATGTAAGCCTAGGCAACAATTGATCTTGTGTAAGTTGCCCATAAGCAAGTCAAAGTTTGATTAGAAAAGAAAGGAGCTTTTAGACATTTACCAGAAACCAGAGCTGTGAAGTGAGCTGCATGTTCACAAATGTTTTTAACACATTTCTTGTTGATATTTCTCAACATACAAACTCAGGAGTCTGGATATTTTAACCATAGTGTAAATTTATGCCATTGCCGTCAGATTTTAATCATTTCAACTTAGTCTTTTTCTGTGACTTTGGTTTGGACGATTGTTCTATTTACTATGATTTTAGCTGATGTTACCACGAGAGAGGGGCATAAATTAAAGCTAAAAATAAAATTAGAATGCTTTGTCATATACTGCCCAATCGAAGCTCAATAAATCCCCAAATGACTCAGAATCTAAAAGTGAGCTGATTTAAATGCAACAGGATTTGAAGCTCTGTAACTGAACGTTTCATACAGAAATTAACCTTGGAGGGATTTCTCTCCACGGGTTTGTACCTTTCACTTTTTTTTAATCAAAGAACCAGATATTTTCTAAGAGTTTTACTGACGATTAAAGCATGAGAGTTGAGTGCTTTAACTGTCGGCCACCTAACCTTGTTTAGGAAACTATATTATTCTCAGCTCAGTGTGACTGCAGGAGAAGTGATGTGTGTGATAGCAGAAGTCCGAGAGCAAGGATTTTAGTTACAGAGTATTTGTGGCATTGAAGTACATCAGAGTGTACAAATATGACAGTATGCAGTTTAGATAGTATAGACGTAGTTTTATAAATGTAGGCCTGTTGGTAGCTTTCCTCAATGTTCTCTGAGCTTTCACAAAAGCCCGTCTCCCAGCCTGGCTGTTTGTCAACTCATCTTGCTGAAAGAAGGCTTTATTACCCCGTACTGGTGCTTGGAAACCAAGCCGGGGCTCCCAGGAGTGACATCCAGATGAGTGAAAGTTTGAAGCTGAGGAAAGTTTGCAGACCTCGGGTTGCCAGAACTCTCTCAGATAAAACGGCAGCGCCTGGAGCCTGAGCAGAAGGAGAGTTATAAGGACGGGCGCTGCCAGCCTGCCAGCAATGTGACAATAATATCCCCACTTCACACATTTGTGATGGGTGCACTGATGCACAAATGTACTGTTACTGGTGTGTGTGTGTGTGTGTATACACAACAACAACAACGCACGAGCAGCTCCAACCGCAGTCACACTCAACCTTGGATATCTGTTCCATTTCTCCACATTAAACCCCTCAAGGATATAAATAGTGTTTTGTGTGTGTGTGAGAGAGATAGATGGCGGCTGCAATGATGTGAGGCGGTGTCCTGGGTCTTGCTGTCAGCAATCTAGAGGACAGTGAGTGACAGTCGCTGTGCTTTCACAGCAGGATACTGACATTAAGTCTTGGGATCTTTTTTTGGATCCGTTTTTTGGGATTGTACAAAGCGTCCCACTTCAAAATAAAAATATCCACTGTGTGAAAAACTTAATGGGTTTGCTTTGGTGAAGTGATGTTGGCATGAACAGGCTTCTTTTGAGCATATGACTCAGCTGAAGATGTTCTCTCATGAGAATTATTAAATATTTAGTGGTGAAATGATGTTTCTGCCCCCAAAAATGTATTTAGAGACCATTTGAAACTACCTTGTTTTAATTGTCTGCACTCTTTGTGAAATTACTAATGCATTCAACACATTCACTCCCAGCTTGTCACATATGGAGACTTGGTCAAGACCCCTTGGTGTGGGTTTTAATGACCTGGGTACCCTTTAGCACAGTTTTTGGACGTGTAGGGCTCTGCGGTCAAGTTAACAACAAAAAATCTAATTAGTCTAATCGAGTTAGCCTTTCAAAATAAAACTAGGGGTTATGGCAATTTGGTTAGGTTTAGGCAAAGATCACCATTTGGGTTAAAACAACTACTCTACTTACGTAATTCAACTTTTGTTTATTTAAAGGGACTATATGTAAGTTTTTCAATGAAATTAATCACATTTCCATTGCCTTATTGTCAGTGGGCTCAAAACTCACTTAGAAATGAAGCACACACCTGTTTTCTCTATTGCTTGCATCAGCCACTATTCTGCTTTTTATGTGATGAAACCGGATCAGATTCAGTCCTGTGCGCGCTCCAGAGCCTCTCTCAGACTACAGCGACCACACAGCAGCTAACGACATGCAGTCCGCTAACACCATGAAACAACCGGCTCGCAGCAAAACACAGGCTCCACGTAAGGATCCAAAACAACAACAAAGGTTTATGTGCTGAAGCCCATCAGACCAAACAGGTTCAGATGATGTCGAGTAAGAACAAAGTTTAGCTTTTGTTCAGTTTAGCTTTATTGTGGTTTTACCAATACTCAGGTAGACCGCTTCTCCACCTCTCAGTCGCTGTAACTAACGTGACCCACATAACATAAAACACTCAAAACAAAAGAGTCACAACAACCCAGAGGAAGGAAGAGCCGTCCACTATCACTACTTACAGCAAAGTTACTTACTGCGGTCTAACTGTTATAAAGTGTGACACAATCTCATAATATTCAGTCCAGCTCACTAACCGTTTCATTATCATCCAATACATGTAGCTGTGCTGACATTGCTGAGCCTCCGATGAAAGATACACAGATAGTAAAGATAGTTACTGAAAGCAGCTGGCGAGCTAACGCTGTAGCACGCCAGCTAAATGCAGTAAATGTAATGTTATCAAGTAACGAGTAACAACCTGCAGCTGATAAATCTTTTACTGTAACGTTGCAGTGGGAGTTTCCCTGAGCTTCCAGCTCTGTCTGTTCTCCCTGTCTGTCTATATCCGCTGTCACTCTGCCTTTTTTCAGGAGTATTGTGCCGATATGCGGCTCGCTGTGCTGAATGAAAGGTACGGCGCCGGTGTTGAGCTGCCTCTGAGACGGGAACGTAACAAAGCCTGTACATGTCTGAGAGAAAAGCCACAGCCTGCATGCAGGTGTTCCAGCATTTATTGTGGTATTTCTGAATGACAGTGGTTGTGTTTCGGATTATGCTCGCTCATGAGTTCAAGCGAGCATGCGTACGAGCACGCCTGGTTGCAATCTTAGCTAGCACCGCTAGTGGCCGCTGAAAACTACATAATGCCCCTTTAAGTTACATTACTTGTGTAAGTTAAGCAACCTACAAAACTTCAATAAAAACGTTCAATGTTTTTTGTTTTACATGGGAAACTAACAGCGATGTCCTGGGTGAAAATTTCTGTCCCATCTTTTCACCTCAACCACATCCTTACTTTTGTGTTCAAGATCGTATACCAAGAGATGCTCACAAGTCACTGAGTCCAAGTCAAGTCTCAAGTCACTCGTGGTTATAATGAATGTTGTTTCACCTGCTGCGTTCAATCCAGGCTGCTTATAAAACCGCATAGCTATAAGGGATTCTGTAACTGTGACCTGTTTTTACTTACAGAGCACAACCATGTAGCCTAATGTACAATGCCTCTGCACAAAATACTGTATTTATATATACATCAAAAAGTTGATTTATTTCAGTAAATCCATTCAAAAAGTGAAACTTGGATATTATATTCATTCATTACACACAGACTGATATATTGCAAATGTTTATTTCATTTAATTGTGATGATTAAAACTGACAACTAATGAAAATCCCAAATTCTGTATCTCTGAAAATTAGAATATTACTTAAGACCAATACAAAAAAGGATTTTTAGAAATGTTGGCCAACTGAAAAGTATGAACATGAAAAGTATGAGCATGTACAGCACTCATACTCCTTTTGCCTGAATTACTGCAGCAATGCGGCGTGGCATGGAGTCCATCAGTCTGTGGCACTGCTCAGGTGTTATGAGAGCCCAGGTTGCTCTGATAGTGGCCTTCAGCTCTTCTGCATTGTTGGCTCTGGCGTATCGCATCTTCCTCTTCACAGTACCCCATAGATTTTCTATAGGGTTAAGGTCAGGCCAGTTTGCTGGCCAATTAAGAACAGGGATACCATGGTCCTTAAACCAGGTACTGGTAGCTTTGGCACTGTGTGCAGGTGCCAAGTCCTGTTGGAAAATGAAGTCTGCATCTCCATAAAGTTGGTCAGCAGCAGGAAGCATGAAGTGCTCTAAAACTTCCTGGTAGACGGCTGCGTTGACCTTGGACCTCAGAAAACACAGTGGACCAA